>NW_027142077.1:2187500-2488125 GCF_036365525.1 Heterodontus francisci | reverse complement strand
TCTGCTAAACTATCCATGTCCTGTTTCAGTCAATTACTATCATCCTGACTCTCTGTCCATTCAGCTAAACTATCAATATCCTGTTTCAGTCAATTACTATCATCCTGACTGTCTATCCATTCTGCTAAACTATCAATGTCCTGTTTCAGTCAATTACTATCATCCTGACTCTCTGTCCATTCTGCTAAACTATCCATGTCCTGTTTCAGTCAATTACTATCATCCTGACTCTCTGTCCATTCTGCTAAACTATCCATGTCCTGTTTCATTCAATTACTATCATCCTGACTCTCTGTCCATTCTGCTAAACTATCCATGTCCTGTTTCAGTCAATTACTGTCATCCTGACTCTCTGTCCATTCTGCTAAACTATCCATGTCCTGTTTCAGTCAATTACTGTCATCCTGACTCTCTGTCCATTCTGCTAAACTATCCATGTCCTGTTTCAGTCAATTACTGTCATCCTGACTCTCTGTCCATTCTGCTAAACTATCCATGTCCTGTTTCAGTCAATTACTATCATCCTGACTGTCTGTCCATTCTGCTAACCTATCCATGTCCTGTTTCAGTCAATTACTGTCATCCTGACTCTCTGTCCATTCTGCTAAACTATCCATGTCCTGTTTCAGTCAATTACTATCATCCTGACTGTCTGTCCATTCTGCTAAACTATCCATGTCCTGTTTCAGTCAATTACTATCATCCTGACTGTCTGTCCATTCTGCTAAACTATCCATGTCCTGTTTCATTCAATTACTATCATCCTGACTCTCTGTCCATTCTGCTAAACTATCAATGTCCTGTTTCAGTCAATTACTATCATCCTGACTGTCTATCCATTCTGCTAAACTATCCATGCCCTGTTTCAGTCAATTACTATCATCCTGACTGTCTGTCCATTCTGCTAAACTATCCATGTCCTGTTTCAGTCAATTGCTATCATCCTGACTGTCTGTCCATTCTGCTAAACTATCCATGTCCTGTTTCATTCAATTACTATCATCCTGACTGTCTGTCCATTCTGCTAACCTAGCCATGTCCTGTTTCAGTCAATTACTATCATCCTGACTGTCTATCCATTCTGCTAAACTATCAATGTCCTGTTTCAGTCAATTACTATCATCCTGACTCTCTGTCCATTCTGCTAAACTATCCATGTCCTGTTTCAGTCAATTACTATCATCCTGACTCTCTGTCCATTCTGCTAAACTATCCATGTCCTGTTTCATTCAATTACTATCATCCTGACTCTCTGTCCATTCTGCTAAACTATCCAGGTCCTGTTTGAGTCAATTACTATCATCCTGACTGTCTGTCCATTCTGCTAAACTATCAATGTCCTGTTTCAGTCAATTACTATCATCCTGACTGTCTGTCCATTCTGCTAAACTATCCATGTCCTGTTTCAGTCAATTACTATCATCCTGACTGTCTGTCCATTCTGCTAACCTATCAATGTCCAGTTTCAGTCAATTACTATCATCCTGACTGTCTGTCCATTCTGCTAAACTATCCATGTCCTGTTTCAGTCAATTGCTATCATCCTGACTGTCTGTCCATTCTGCTAATGTATCAATGTCCTGTTTCAGTCAATTACTATCATCCTGACTGTCTGTCCATTCTGCTACACTATCCATGTCCTGTTTCAGTCAATTGCTATCATCCTGACTGTTTGTCCATTCTGCTAAACTATCAATGTCCTGTTTCAGTCAATTACTATCATCCTGACAGTCTGTCCATTCTGCTAATCTATCAATGTCCTGTTTCAGTCAATTAATATCATCCTGACTGTCTGTCCATTCTGCTAAACTATCAATGTCCTGTTTCAGTCAATTGCTATCATCCTGACTCTCTGTCCATTCTGCTAAATTATCAATGTCCTGTTTCATTCAATTACTATCATCCTGACTGTCTGTCCATTCTGCTAAACTATCCATGTCCTGTTTCAGTCATTTACTATCATCCTGACTGTCTGTCCATTCTGTTAAATTATCAATGTCCTGTTTCAGTCATTTACTATCATCCTGACTGTCTGTCCATTCTGCTAATCTATCAATGTCCTGTTTCTGTCAATTACTATCATCCTGACTGTCTGTCCAATCTGCTAAACTTTCAATGTCCTGTTTCAGTCAATTACTATCATCCTGACTGTCTATCCATTCTGCTAAACTATCCATGCCCTGTTTCAGTCAATTACTATCATCCTGACTGTCTGTCCATTCTGCTAAACTATCCATGTCCTGTTTCAGTCAATTACTAACATCCTGACTGTCTGTCCATTCTGCTAAACTATCCATGTCCTGTTTCATTCAATTACTATCATCCTGACTCTCTGTCCATTCTGCTAAACTATCAATGTCCTGTTTCAGTCAATTACTATCATCCTGACTGTCTATCCATTCTGCTAAACTATCCATGCCCTGTTTCAGTCAATTACTATCATCCTGACTGTCTATCCATTCTGCTAAACTATCCATGTCCTGTTTCAGTCAATTGCTATCATCCTGACTGTCTGTCCATTCTGCTAAACTATCCATGTCCTGTTTCATTCAATTACTATCATCCTGACTCTCTGTCCATTCTGCTAACCTAGCCATGTCCTGTTTCAGTCAATTACTATCATCCTGACTGTCTATCCATTCTGCTAAACTATCAATGTCCTGTTTCGATCAATTACTATCATCCTGACTCTCTGTCCATTCTGCTAAACTATCCATGTCCTGTTTCAGTCAATTACTATCATCCTGACTCTCTGTCCATTCTGCTAAACTATCCATGTCCTGTTTCATTCAATTACTATCATCCTGACTCTCTGTCCATTCTGCTAAACTATCCATGTCCTGTTTGAGTCAATTACTATCATCCTGACTGTCTGTCCATTCTGCTAAACTATCAATGTCCTGTTTCAGTCAATTACTATCATCCTGACTGTCTGTCCATTCTGCTAAACTATCCATGTCCTGTTTCATTCAATTACTATCATCCTGACTCTCTGTCCATTCTGCTAACCTAGCCATGTCCTGTTTCAGTCAATTACTATCATCCTGACTGTCTATCCATTCTGCTAAACTATCAATGTCCTGTTTCAGTCAATTACTATCATCCTGACTCTCTGTCCATTCTGCTAAACTATCCATGTCCTGTTTCAGTCAATTACTATCATCCTGACTCTCTGTCCATTCAGCTAACCTATCAATATCCTGTTTCAGTCAATTACTATCATCCTGACTGTCTATCCATTCTGCTAAACTATCAATGTCCTGTTTCAGTCAATTACTATCATCCTGACTCTCTGTCCATTCTGCTAAACTATCCATGTCCTGTTTCAGTCAATTACTATCATCCTGACTCTCTGTCCATTCTGCTAAACTTTCCATGTCATGTTTCATTCAATTACTATCATCCTGACTCTCTGTCCATTCTTCTAAACTATCCATGTCCTGTTTCAGTCAATTACTGTCATCCTGACTCTCTGTCCATTCTGCTAAACTATCCATGTCCTGTTTCAGTCAATTACTGTCATCCTGACTCTCTGTCCATTCTGCTAAACTATCCATGTCCTGTTTCAATCAATTACTGTCATCCTGACTCTCTGTCCATTCTGCTAAACTATCCATGTCCTGTTTCAGTCAATTACTATCATCCTGACTGTCTGTCCATTCTGCTAACCTATCCATGTCCTGTTTCAGTCAATTACTGTCATCCTGACTCTCTGTCCATTCTGCTAAACTATCCATGTCCTGTTTCAGTCAATTACTATCATCCTGACTGTCTGTCCATTCTGCTAAACTATCCATGTCCTGTTTCAGTCAATTACTATCATCCTGACTGTCTGTCCATTCTGCTAAACTATCCATGTCCTGTTTCATTCAATTACTATCATCCTGACTCTCTGTCCATTCTGCTAAACTATCAATGTCCTGTTTCAGTCAATTACTATCATCCTGACTGTCTATCCATTCTGCTAAACTATCCAGGTCCTGTTTGAGTCAATTACTATCATCCTGACTGTCTGTCCATTCTGCTAAACTATCAATGTCCTGTTTCAGTCAATTACTATCATCCTGACTGTCTGTCCATTCTGCTAAACTATCCATGTCCTGTTTCAGTCAATTACTATCATCCTGACTGTCTGTCCATTCTGCTAACCTATCAATGTCCAGTTTCAGTCAATTACTATCAGCCTGACTGTCTGTCCATTCTGCTAAACTATACATGTCCTGTTTCAGTCAATTGCTATCATCCTGACTGTCTGTCCATTCTGCTAATGTATCAATGTCCTGTTTCAGTCAATTACTATCATCCTGACTGTCTGTCCATTCTGCTACACTATCCATGTCCTGTTTCAGTCAATTGCTATCATCCTGACTGTTTGTCCATTCTGCTAAACTATCAATGTCCTGTTTCAGTCAATTACTATCATCCTGACAGTCTGTCCATTCTGCTAATCTATCAATGTCATGTTTCAGTCAATTAATATCATCCTGACTGTCTGTCCATTCTGCTAAACTATCAATGTCCTGTTTCAGTCAATTGCTATCATCCTGACTCTCTGTCCATTCTGCTAAATTATCAATGTCCTGTTTCATTCAATTACTATCATCCTGACTGTCTGTCCATTCTGCTAAACTATCCATGTCCTGTTTCAGTCATTTACTATCATCCTGACTGTCTGTCCATTCTGTTAAATTATCAATGTCCTGTTTCAGTCATTTACTATCATCCTGACTGTCTGTCCATTCTGCTAATCTATCAATGTCCTGTTTCTGTCAATTACTATCATCCTGACTGTCTGTCCAATCTGCTAAACTTTCAATGTCCTGTTTCAGTCAATTACTATCATCCTGACTGTCTATCCATTCTGCTAAACTATCCATGCCCTGTTTCAGTCAATTACTATCATCCTGACTGTCTGTCCATTCTGCTAAACTATCCATGTCCTGTTTCAGTCAATTACTATCATCCTGACTGTCTGTCCATTCTGCTAAACTATTCATGTCCTGTTTCATTCAATTACTATCATCCTGACTGTCTGTCCATTCTGCTAACCTAGCCATGTCCTGTTTCAGTCAATTACTATCATCCTGACTGTCTGTCCATTCTGCTAAACTATCCATGTCCTGTTTCATTCAATTACTATCATCCTGACTCTCTGTCCGTTCTGCTAAACTATCAATGTCCTGTTTCAGTCAATTACTATCATCCTGACTGTCTATCCATTCTGCTAAACTATCCATGCCCTGTTTCAGTCAATTACTATCATCCTGACTGTCTGTCCATTCTGCTAAACTATCCATGTCCTGTTTCAGTCAATTTCTATCATCCTGACTGTCTGTCCATTCTGCTAAACTATCCATGTCCTGTTTCATTCAATTACTATCATCCTGACTCTCTGTCCATTCTGCTAACCTAGCCATGTCCTGTTTCAGTCAATTACTATCATCCTGACTGTCTATCCATTCTGCTAAACTATCAATGTCCTGTTTCAGTCAATTACTATCATCCTGACTCTCTGTCCATTCTGCTAAACTATCCATGTCCTGTTTCAGTCAATTACTATCATCCTGACTCTCTGTCCATTCAGCTAACCTATCAATATCCTGTTTCAGTCAATTACTATCATCCTGACTGTCTATCCATTCTGCTAAACTATCCATGTCCTGTTTCAGTCAATTACTATCATCCTGACTCTCTGTCTATTCTGCTAAACTATCCATGTCCTGTTTCAGTCAATTACTATCATCCTGACTCTCTGTCCATTCTGCTAAACTATCCATGTCCTGTTTCATTCAATTACTATCATTCTGACTATCTGTCCATTCTGCTAAACTATCCATGTCCTGTTTCAGTCAATTACTGTCATCCTGACTCTCTGTCCATTCTGCTAAACTATCCATGTCCTGTTTCAGTCAATTACTATCATCCTGACTGTCTGTCCATTCTGCTAAACTATCCATGTCCTGTTTCAGTCAATTACTATCATCCTGACTGTCTGTCCATTCTGCTAAACTATCCATGTCCTGTTTCATTCAATTACTATCATCCTGACTCTCTGTCCATTCTGCTAAACTATCAATGTCCGTTTTCAGTCAATTACTATCATCCTGTCTGTCTATCCATTCTGCTAAACTATCCATGTCCTGTTTCAGTCAATTACTATCATCCTGACTGTCTATCCATTCTGCTAAACTATCAATGTCCTGTTTCAGTCAATTACTATCATCCTGACTCTCTGTCCATTCTGCTAAACTATCCATGTCCTGTTTCAGTCAATTACTATCATCCTGACTCTCTGTCCATTCAGCTAACCTATCAATATCCTGTTTCAGTCAATTACTATCATCCTGACTCTCTGTCCATTCTGCTAAACTATCCATGTCCTGTTTCAGTCAATTACTATCATCCTGACTCTCTGTCCATTCTGCTAAACTATCCATGTCCTGTTTCATTCAATTACTATCATCCTGACTCTCTGTCCATTCTGCTAAACTATCCATGTCCTGTTTCAGTCAATTACTGTCATCCTGACTCTCTGTCCATTCTGCTAAACTATCCATGTCCTGTTTCAGTCAATTACTATCATCCTGACTGTCTGTCCATTCTGCTCAACTATCCATGTCCTGTTTCAGTCAATTACTATCATCCTGACTGTCTGTCCATTCGGCTAAACTATCCATGTCCTGTTTCATTCAATTACTATCATCCTGACTCTCTGTCCATTCTGCTAAACTATCAATGTCCTGTTTCAGTCAATTACTATCATCCTGACTGTCTATCCATTCTGCTAAACTATCCATGCCCTGTTTCAGTCAATTACTATCATCCTGACTGTCTGTCCATTCTGCTAAACTATCCATGTCCTGTTTCAGTCAATTACTATCATCCTGACTGTCTGTCCATTCTGCTAAACTATCCATGTCCTGTTTCATTCAATTACTATCATCCTGACTGTCTGTCCATTCTGCTAACCTAGCCATGTCCTGTTTCAGTCAATTACTATCATCCTGACTGTCTATCCATTCTGCGAAACTATCAATGTCCTGTTTCAGTCAATTACTATCATCCTGACTCTCTGTCCATTCTGCTAAACTATCCATGTCCTGTTTCAGTCAATTACTATCATCCTGACTCTCTGTCCATTCTGCTAAACTATCAATGTCCTGTTTCATTCAATTACTATCATCCTGACTCTCTGTCCATTCTGCTAAACTATCAATGTCCTGTTTGAGTCAATTACTATCATCCTGACTGTCTGTCCATTCTGCTAAACTATCAATGTCCTGTTTCAGTCAATTACTATCATCCTGACTGTCTGTCCATTCTGCTAAACTATCCATGTCCTGTTTCAGTCAATTACTATCATCCTGAATCTCTGTCCATTCTGCTAAACTATCCATGTCCTGTTTCATTCAATTACTATCATCCTGACTGTCTGTCCATTCTGCTAAACTATCAATGTCCTGTTTGAATCAATTACTATCATCCTGACTGTCTGTCCATTCTGCTAAACTATCAATGTCCTGTTTCAGTCAATTACTATCATCCTGACTGTCTGTCCATTCTCCTAAACTATCAATGTCCTGTTTCAGTCAATTACTATCATCCTGACTGTCTGTCCATTCTGCTAAACTATCAATGTCCTGTTTCTGTCAATTACTATCATCCTGACTGTCTGTCCATTCTGCTAATCTATCAATGTCCTGTTTCAGTCAATTACTATCATCCTGACTGTCTGTCCATTCTGCTAAACTATCCATGTCCTGTTTCAGTCAATTACTATCATCCTGACTCTCTGTCCATTCTGCTAAACTATCCATGTCCTGTTTCAGTCAATTACTATCATCCTGACTGTCTGTCCATTCTGCTAACCTATCAATCTCCTGTTTCAGTCAATTACTATCATCCTGACTGTCTGTCCATTCTGCTACACTATCCATGTCCTGTTTCAGTCAATTGCTATCATCCTGACTGTTTGTCCATTCTGCTAAACTATCAATGTCCTGTTTCAGTCAATTACTATCATCCTGACAGTCTGTCCATTCTGCTAATCTATCAATGTCCTGTTTCAGTCAATTACTATCATCCTGACTGTCTGTCCATTCTGCTAAACTATCAATGTCCTGTTTCAGTCAATTACTATCATCCTGACTGTCTGTCCATTCTGCTAAACTATCAATGTCCTGTTTCAGTCAATTACTGTCATCCTGACTGTCTGTCCATTCTGCTAAACTATCCATGTCCTGTTTCAGTCATTTACTATCATCCTGACTGTCTGTCCATTCTGTTCAATTATCAATGTCCTGTTTTAGTCATTTACTATCATCCTGACTGTCTGTCCATTCTGCTAATCTGTCAATGTCCTGTTTCTGTCAATTACTATCATCCTGACTGTCTGTCCAATCTGCTAAACTTTCAATGTCCTGTTTCAGTCAATTACTATCATCCTGACTGTCTATCCATTCTGCTAAACTATCCATGCCCTGTTTCAGTCAATTACTATCATCCTGACTCTCTGTCCATTCTGCTAAACTATCCATGTCCTGTTTCAGTCAATTACTATCATCCTGACTGTCTGTCCATTCTGCTAAACTATCCATGTCCTGTTTCATTCAATTACTATCATCCTGACTGTCTGTCCATTCTGCTAACCTAGCCATGTCCTGTTTCAGTCAATTACTATCATCCTGACTGTCTGTCCATTCTGCTAAACTATCCATGTCCTGTTTCATTCAATTACTATCATCCTGACTCTATGTCCATTCTGCTGAACTATCCATGTCCTGTTTCATTCAATTACTATCGTCCTGACTGTCTGTCCATTCTGCTAAACTATCAATGTCCTGTTTCATTCAATTACTATCATCCTGACTGTCTGTCCATTCTGCTAACCTAGCCATGTCCTGTTTCAGTCAATTACTATCATCCTGACTGTCTGTCCATTCTGCTAAACTATCCATGTCCTGTTTCATTCAATTACTATCATCCTGACTCTCTGTCCATTCTGCTAAACTATCAATGTCCTGTTTCAGTCAATTACTATCATCCTGACTGTCTATCCATTCTGCTAAACTATCCATGCCCTGTTTCAGTCAATTACTATCATCCTGACTGTCTGTCCATTCTGCCAAACTATCCTTGTCCTGTTTCAGTCAATTACTATCATCCTGACTGTCTGTCCATTCTGCTAAACTATCCATGTCCTGTTTCATTCAATTACTATCATCCTGACTGTCTGTCCATTCTGCTAACCGAGCCATGTCCTGTTTCAGTCAATTACTATCATCCTGACTGTCTATCCATTCTGCTAAACTATCAATGTCCTGTTTCAGTCAATTAATATCATCCTGACTCTCTGTCCATTCTGCTAAACTATCCATGTCCTGTTTCAGTCAATTACTATCATCCTGACTCTCTGTCCATTCAGCTAACCTATCAATATCCTGTTTCAGTCAATTACTATCATCCTGACTGTCTATCCATTCTGCTAAACTATCAATGTCCTGTTTCAGTCAATTACTATCATCCTGACTCTCTGTCCATTCTGCTAAACTATCCATGTCCTGTTTCAGTCACTTACTATCATCCTGACTCTGTCCATTCTGCTAAACTATCCATGTCCTGTTTCAGTCAATTACTGTCATCCTGACTCTCTGTCCATTCTGCTAAACTATCCATGTCCTGTTTCAGTCAATTACTATCATCCTGACTGTCTGTCCATTCTGCTAAACTATCCATGTCCTGTTTCAGTCAATTACTATCATCCTGACTGTCTGTCCATTCTGCTAAACTATCCATGTCCTGTTTCATTCAATTACTATCATCCTGACTCTCTGTCCATTCTGCTAAACTATCAATGTCCTGTTTCAGTCAATTACTATCATCCTGACTGTCTATCCATTCTGCTAAACTATCCATGCCCTGTTTCAGTCAATTACTATCATCCTGACTGTCTGTCCATTCTGCTAAACTATCCGTGTCCTGTTTCAGTCAATTACTATCATCCTGACTGTCTGTCCATTCTGCTAAACTATCCATGTCCTGTTTCATTCAATTACTATCATCCTGACTGTCTGTCCATTCTGCTAACCTAGCCATGTCCTGTTTCTGTCAATTACTATCATCCTGACTGTCTATCCATTCTGCTAAACTATCAAAGTCCTGTTTCAGTCAATTACTATCATCCTGACTCTCTGTCCATTCTGCTAAACTATCCATGTCCTGTTTCAGTCAATTACTATCATCCTGACTCTCTGTCCATTCTGCTAAACTATCCATGTCCTGTTTCATTCAATTACTATCATCCTGACTCTCTGTCCATTCTGCTAAACTATCCATGTCCTGTTTCAGTCAATTACTGTCATTCTGACTCTCTGTCCATTCTGCTAAACTATCCATGTCCTGTTTCAGTCAATTACTATCATCCTGACTGTCTGTCCATTCTGCTAAACTATCCATGTCCTGTTTCAGTCAATTACTATCATCCTGACTGTCTGTCCATTCTGCTAAACTATCCATGTCCTGTTTCATTCAATTACTATCATCCTGACTCTCTGTCCATTCGGCTAAACTATCAATGTCCTGTTTCAGTCAATTACTATCATCCTGACTGTCTATCGATTCTGCTAAACTATCCATGCCCTGTTTCAGTCAATTACTATCATCCTGACTGTCTGTCCATTCTGCTAAACTATCCATGTCCTGTTTCAGTCAATTACTATCATCCTGACTGTCTGTCCATTCTGCTAAACTATCCATGTCCTGTTTCATTCAATTACTATCATCCTGACTGTCTGTCCATTCTGCTAACCTAGCCATGTCCAGTTTCAGTCAATTACTATCATCCTGACTCTCTGTCCATTCAGCTAACCTATCAATATGCTGTTTCAGTCAATTACTATCATCCTGACTGTCTATCCATTCTGCTAATCTATCAATGTCCTGTTTCAGTCAATTACTATCATCCTGACTGTCTGTCCATTCTGCTAAACTATCAATGTCCTGTTTCAGTCAATTACTATCATCCTGACTCTCTGTCCATTCTGCTAAACTATCAATGTCCTGTTTCAGTCAATTACTATCATCCTGACTCTCTGTCCATTCTGCTAAACTATCCATGTCCAGTTTCAGTCAATTACTATCATCCTGACTCTCTGTCCATTCTGCTAAACTATCAATGTCCTGTTTCAGTCAATTACTATCATCCTGACTGTCTGTCCATTCTCCTAAACTATCAATGTCCTGTTTCAGTCAATTACTATCATCCTGACTGTCTGTCCATTCTGCTAAACTATCAATGTCCTGTTTCTGTCAATTACTATCATCCTGACTGTCTGTCCATTCTGCTAATCTATCAATGTCCTGTTTCAGTCAATTACTATCATCCTGACTGTCTGTCCATTCTGCTAAACTATCAATGTCCTGTTTCAGTCAATTACTATCATCCTGACTGTCTGTCCATTCTGCTAAACTATCCATGTCCTGTTTCAGTCAATTACTATCATCCTGACTGTCTGTCCATTCTGCTAACCTATCAATCTCCTGTTTCAGTCAATTACTATCATCCTGACTGTCTGTCCATTCTGCTACACTATCCATGTCCTGTTTCAGTCAATTGCTATCATCCTGACTGTTTGTCCATTCTGCTAAACTATCAATGTCCTGTTTCAGTCAATTACTATCATCCTGACAGTCTGTCCATTCTGCTAATCTATCAATGTCCTGTTTCAGTCAATTACTATCATCCTGACTGTCTGTCCATTCTGCTAAACTATCAATGTCCTGTTTCAGTCAATTACTATCATCCTGACTGTCTGTCCATTCTGCTAAACTATCAATGTCCTGTTTCAGTCAATTACTGTCATCCTGACTCTCTGTCCATTCTGCTAAACTATCCATGTCCTGTTTCAGTCATTTACTATCATCCTGACTGTCTGTCCATTCAGTTAAATTATCAATGTCCTGTTTTAGTCATTTACTATCATCCTGACTGTCTGTCCATTCTGCTAATCTGTCAATGTCCTGTTTCTGTCAATTACTATCATCCTGACTGTCTGTCCAATCTGCTAAACTTTCAATGTCCTGTTTCAGTCAATTACTATCATCCTGACTGTCTATCCATTCTGCTAAACTATCCATGCCCTGTTTCAGTCAATTACTATCATCCTGACTGTCTGTCCATTCTGCTAAACTATCCATGTCCTGTTTCAGTCAATTACTATCATCCTGACTGTCTGTCCATTCTGCTAAACTATCCATGTCCTGTTTCATTCAATTACTATCATCCTGACTGTCTGTCCATTCTGCTAACCTAGCCATGTCCTGTTTCAGTCAATTACTATCATCCTGACTGTCTGTCCATTCTGCTAAACTATCCATGTCCTGTTTCATTCAATTACTATCATCCTGACTCTATGTCCATTCTGCTGAACTATCCATGTCCTGTTTCATTCAATTACTATCGTCCTGACTGTCTGTCCATTCTGCTAAACTATCAATGTCCTGTTTCATTCAATTACTATCATCCTGACTGTCTGTCCATTCTGCTAACCTAGCCATGTCCTGTTTCAGTCAATTACTATCATCCTGACTGTCTGTCCATTCTGCTAAACTATCCATGTCCTGTTTCATTCAATTACTATCATCCTGACTCTCTGTCCATTCTGCTAAACTATCAATGTCCTGTTTCAGTCAATTACTATCATCCTGACTGTCTATCCATTCTGCTAAACTATCCATGCCCTGTTTCAGTCAATTACTATCATCCTGACTGTCTGTCCATTCTGCTAAACTATCCTTGTCCTGTTTCAGTCAATTACTATCATCCTGACTGTCTGTCCATTCTGCTAAACTATCCATGTCCTGTTTCATTCAATTACTATCATCCTGACTGTCTGTCCATTCTGCTAACCGAGCCATGTCCTGTTTCAGTCAATTACTATCATCCTGACTGTCTATCCATTCTGCTAAAATATCAATGTCCTGTTTCAGTCAATTAATATCATCCTGACTCTCTGTCCATTCTGCTAAACTATCCATGTCCTGTTTCAGTCAATTACTATCATCCTGACTCTCTGTCCATTCAGCTAACCTATCAATATCCTGTTTCAGTCAATTACTATCATCCTGACTGTCTATCCATTCTGCTAAACTATCAATGTCCTGTTTCAGTCAATTACTATCATCCTGACTCTCTGTCCATTCTGCTAAACTATCCATGTCCTGTTTCAGTCACTTACTATCATCCTGACTCTGTCCATTCTGCTAAACTATCCATGTCCTGTTTCAGTCAATTACTGTCATCCTGACTCTCTGTCCATTCTGCTAAACTATCCATGTCCTGTTTCAGTCAATTACTATCATCCTGACTGTCTGTCCATTCTGCTAAACTATCCATGTCCTGTTTCAGTCAATTACTATCATCCTGACTGTCTGTCCATTCTGCTAAACTATCCATGTCCTGTTTCATTCAATTACTATCATCCTGACTCTCTGTCCATTCTGCTAAACTATCAATGTCCTGTTTCAGTCAATTACTATCATCCTGACTGTCTATCCATTCTGCTAAACTATCCATGCCCTGTTTCAGTCAATTACTATCATCCTGACTGTCTGTCCATTCTGCTAAACTATCCGTGTCCTGTTTCAGTCAATTACTATCATCCTGACTGTCTGTCCATTCTGCTAAACTATCCATGTCCTGTTTCATTCAATTACTATCATCCTGACTGTCTGTCCATTCTGCTAACCAAGCCATGTCCTGTTTCAGTCAATTACTATCATCCTGACTGTCTACCCATTCTGATAAACTATCAAAGTCCTGTTTCAGTCAATTACTATCATCCTGACTCTCTGTCCATTCTGCTAAACTATCCATGTCCTGTTTCAGTCAATTACTATCATCCTGACTGTCTGTCCATTCAGTTAAATTATCAATGTCCTGTTTTAGTCATTTACTATCATCCTGACTGTCTGTCCATTCTGCTAATCTGTCAATGTCCTGTTTCTGTCAATTACTATCATCCTGACTGTCTGTCCAATCTGCTAAACTTTCAATGTCCTGTTTCAGTCAATTACTATCATCCTGACTGTCTATCCATTCTGCTATTCTATCCATGTCCTGTTTCAGTCAATTACTATCATCCTGACTGTCTATCCATTCTGCTAAACTATCCATTTCCTATTTCAGTCAATTACTATCATCCTGACTGTCTGTCCATTCTGCTAAACTATCCATGTCCTGTTTCATTCAATTACTATCATCCTGATTGTCTGTCAATTCTGCTAAACTATCCATGTCCTGTTTCAGTCAATTACTATCATCCTGACTGTCTGTCCATTCTGCTAAACTATCAATGTCCTGGTTATGTCAATTACTATCATCCTGACTGTCTATCCATTCTGCTAAACTATCTATGTCCTGTTTCTGTCATTTACTATCATCCTGACTTTCAGTCCATTCTGCTAAACTATCCATGTCCTGTTTCAGTAATTTACTATCATCCTGACTGTCTGTCCATTCTACTAAACTATCCATGTCCTGTTTCAGTCAATTACTATCATCCTGACTGTCTGTCCATTCTGCTAAACTATCCATGTCCTGTTTCAGTAATTTACTATCATCCTGACTGTTTGTCCATTCTGCTAAACTATCAATGTCCTGTTTCAGTCAAATACTATCATCCTGACTGTCTGTCCATTCTGCTAAACTATCAATGTCCTGTTTCAGTCAATTACTATCATCCTGACTGTCTGTCCATTCTGCTAAACTATCCATGTCCTGTTTCAGTCAATTACTATCATCCTGACTGTCTGTCCATTCTGCTAAACTATCAATGTCCTGTTTCATTCAATTACTATCATCCTGACTGTCTGTCCATTCTGCTAAACTATCAATGTCCTGTTTCAGTCAATTACTATCATCCTGACTGTCTGTCCATTCTGCTAAACTATCAATGTCCTGTTTCAGTCAATTACTATCATCCTGACTGTCTGTCCATTCTGCTAAACTATCAATGTCCTGTTCCGTCAATTACTATCATCCTGACTGTCTGTCCATTCTGCTAATCTATCAATGTCCTGTTTCAGTCAATTACTATCATCCTGACTGTCTTTCCATTCTGCTAAACTATCAATGTCCTGTTTCTGTCAATTACTATCATCCTGACTGTCTGTCCAATCTGCTAAACTTTCAATGTCCTGTTTCAGTCAATTACTATCATCCTGACTGTCTATCCATTCTGCTAAACTATCAATGTCCTGTTTCAGTCAATTACTATCATCCTGACTCTCTGTCCATTCTGCTAAACTATCCATGTCCAATTTCAGTCAATTACTATCATCCTGACTCTCTGTCCATTCAGCTAACCTATCAATATCCTGTTTCAGTCAATTACTATCATCCTGACTGTCTATCCATTCTGCTAAACTATCAATGTCCTGTTTCAGTCAATTACTATCATCCTGACTCTCTGTCCATTCTGCTAAACTATCCAGGTCCTGTTTCAGTCAATTACTATCATCCTGACTGTCTGTCCATTCTGCTAAACTATCAATGTCCTGTTTCAGTCAATTACTATCATCCTGACTGTCTGTCCATTCTGCTAAACTATCAATGTCCTGTTTCAGTCAATTACTATCATCCTGACTCTCTGTCCATTCTGCTAATCTATCCATGTCCTGTTTCAGTCAATTACTATCATCCTGACTGTCTATCCATTCTGCTAAACTATCCATGTCCTATTTCAGTCAATCACTATCATCCTGACTGTCTGTCCATTCTGCTAAACTATCCATGTCCTGTTTCATTCAATTACTATCATCCTGACTGACTGTCCATTCTGCTAAACTATCCATGTCCTGTTTCAGTCAATTACTATCATCCTGACTGTCTGTCCATTCTGCTAAACTATCAAAGTCCTGTTTATGTCAATTACTATCATGCTGACTGTCTATCCATTCTGCTAAACTATCAATGTCTTGTTTCAGTCAATTACTATCATCCTGAATGTCTATCCATTCTGCTAAACTATCCATGTCCTTTTTCAGTCAATTACTATCATCCTGACTGTCTGTCCATTCTGCTAAACTATCCATGTCCTGTTTCATTCAATTACTATCATCCTGACTCTCTGTCCATTCTGCTAAACTATCCATGTCCTGTTTCAGTCAATTACTGTCATCCTGACTCTCTGTCCATTCTGCTAAACTATCCATGTCCTGTTTCAGTCAATTACTATCATCCTGACTTTCAGTCCATTCTGCTAAACTATCCATGTCCTGTTTCAGTAATTTACTATCATCCTGACTCTCTGTCCATTCTGCTAAACTATCCATGTCCTGTTTCAGTAATTTACTATCATCCTGACTCTCTGTCCATTCTGCTAAACTATCCATGTCCTGTTTCAGTCAATTACTATCATCCTGACTTTCAGTCCATTCTGCTAAACTATCCATGTCCTGTTTCAGTAATTTACTATCATCCTGACTCTCTGTCCATTCTGCTAAACTATCCAGGTCCTGTTTCAGTCAATTACTATCATCCTGACTGTCTGTCCATTCTGCTAAACTATCAATGTCCTGTTTCAGTCAATTACTATCATCCTGACTGTCTGTCCATTCTGCTAAACTATCAATGTCCTGTTTCAGTCAATTACTATCATCCTGACTCTCTGTCCATTCTGCTAATCTATCCATGTCCTGTTTCAGTCAATTACTATCATCCTGACTGTCTATCCATTCTGCTAAACTATCCATGTCCTATTTCAGTCAATTACTATCATCCTGACTGTCTGTCCATTCTGCTAAACTATCCATGTCCTGTTTCATTCAATTACTATCATCCTGACTGTCTGTCCATTCTGCTAAACTATCCATGTCCTGTTTCAGTCAATTACTATCATCCTGACTGTCTGTCCATTCTGCTAAACTATCCATGTCCTGTTTATGTCAATTACTATCATCCTGACTGTCTATCCATTCTGCTAAACTATCAATGTCCTGTTTCAGTCAATTACTATCATCCTGAATGTCTATCCATTCTGCTAAACTATCCATGTCCTTTTTCAGTCAATTACTATCATCCTGACTGTCTGTCCATTCTGCTAAACTATCCATGTCCTGTTTCATTCAATTACTATCATCCAGACTCTCTGTCCATTCTGCTAAACTATCCATGTCCTGTTTCAGTCAATTACTATCATCCTGACTTTCAGTCCATTCTGCTAAACTATCCATGTCCTGTTTCAGTAATTTACTATCACCCTGACTCTCTGTCCATTCTGCTAAACTATCCATGTCCTGTTTCTGTCAATTACTATCATCCTGACTCTCTGTCCATTCTGCTGAACTATCCATGTCCTGTTTCAGTCAATTACTATCATCCTGACTTTCAGTCCATTCTGCTAAACTATCCATGTCCTGTTTCAGTAATTTACTATCATCCTGACTCTCTGTCCATTCTGCTAAACTATCCATGTCCTGTTTCTGTCAATTACTATCATCCTGACTGTCTGTCCATTCTGCTAAACTATCAATGTCCTGTTTCAGTCAATCACTACCATCCTGACTGTCTGTCCATTCTGCTAAACTATCAATGTCCTGTTTCAGTCAATTACTATCATCCTGAATGTCTATCCATTCTGCTAAACTATCCATGTCCTTTTTCAGTCAATTACTATCATCCTGACTCTCTGTCCATTCTGCTAAACTATCAATGTCCTGTTTCAGTCAATTACTATCATCCTGACTTTCAGTCCATTCTGCTAAACTATCCATGTCCTGTTTCAGTAATTTACTATCATCCTGACTGTCTGTCCATTCTGCTAAACTATCAATGTCCTGTTTCAGTCAATTACTATCATCCTGACTCTCTGTCCATTCTGCTGAACTATCCATGTCCTGTTTCAGTCAATTACTATCATCCTGACTTTCAGTCCATTCTGCTAAACTATCCATGTCCTGTTTCAGTAATTTACTATCATCCTGACTGTCTGTCCATTCTGCTAAACTATCAATGTCCTGTTTCAGTCAATCACTATCATCCTGACTGTCTGTCCATTCTGCTAAACTATCAATGTCCTGTTTCAGTCAATTACTATCATCTTGACTGTCTGTCCATTCTGCTAAACTATCAATGTCCTGTTTCAGTCAATTACTATCATCCTGACTGTCTGTCCATTCTGCTAAACTATCAATGTCCTGTTTCAGTCAATTACTATCATCCTGACTGTCTGTCCATTCTGCTAAACTATCAATGTCCTGTTTCAGTCAATTACTATCATCCTGACTCTCTGTCCATTCTGCTAAACTATCAATGTCCTGTTTCAGTCAATTACTATCATCCTGACTTTCAGTCCATTCTGCTAAACTATCCATGTCCTGTTTCAGTAATTTACTATCATCCTGACTCTCTGTCCATTCTGCTAAACTATCCATGTCCTGTTTCAGTAATTTACTATCATCCTGACTCTCTGTCCATTCTGCTAAACTATCCATGTCCTGTTTCAGTCAATTACTATCATCCTGACTTTCAGTCCATTCTGCTAAACTATCCATGTCCTGTTTCAGTAATTTACTATCATCCTGACTCTCTGTCCATTCTGCTAAACTATCCAGGTCCTGTTTCAGTCAATTACTATCATCCTGACTGTCTGTCCATTCTGCTAAACTATCAATGTCCTGTTTCAGTCAATTACTATCATCCTGACTGTCTGTCCATTCTGCTAAACTATCAATGTCCTGTTTCAGTCAATTACTATCATCCTGACTCTCTGTCCATTCTGCTAATCTATCCATGTCCTGTTTCAGTCAATTACTATCATCCTGACTGTCTATCCATTCTGCTAAACTATCCATGTCCTATTTCAGTCAATTACTATCATCCTGACTGTCTGTCCATTCTGCTAAACTATCCATGCCCTGTTTCATTCAATTACTATCATCCTGACTGTCTGTCCATTCTGCTAAACTATCCATGTCCTGTTTCAGTCAATTACTATCATCCTGACTGTCTGTCCATTCTGCTAAACTATCCATGTCCTGTTTATGTCAATTACTATCATCCTGACTGTCTATCCATTCTGCTAAACTATCAATGTCCTGTTTCAGTCAATTACTATCATCCTGAATGTCTATCCATTCTGCTAAACTATCCATGTCCTTTTTCAGTCAATTACTATCATCCTGACTGTCTGTCCATTCTGCTAAACTATCCATGTCCTGTTTCATTCAATTACTATCATCCTGACTCTCTGTCCATTCTGCTAAACTATCCATGTCCTGTTTCAGTCAATTACTATCATCCTGACTTTCAGTCCATTCTGCTAAACTATCCATGTCCTGTTTCAGTAATTTACTATCACCCTGACTCTCTGTCCATTCTGCTAAACTATCCATGTCCTGTTTCTGTCAATTACTATCATCCTGACTCTCTGTCCATTCTGCTGAACTATCCATGTCCTGTTTCAGTCAATTACTATCATCCTGACTTTCAGTCCATTCTGCTAAACTATCCATGTCCTGTTTCAGTAATTTACTATCATCCTGACTCTCTGTCCATTCTGCTAAACTATCCATGTCCTGTTTCTGTCAATTACTATCATCCTGACTGTCTGTCCATTCTGCTAAACTATCAATGTCCTGTTTCAGTCAATCACTACCATCCTGACTGTCTGTCCATTCTGCTAAACTATCAATGTCCTGTTTCAGTCAATTACTATCATCCTGAATGTCTATCCATTCTGCTAAACTATCCATGTCCTTTTTCAGTCAATTACTATCATCCTGACTCTCTGTCCATTCTGCTAAACTATCAATGTCCTGTTTCAGTCAATTACTATCATCCTGACTTTCAGTCCATTCTGCTAAACTATCCATGTCCTGTTTCAGTAATTTACTATCATCCTGACTGTCTGTCCATTCTGCTAAACTATCAATGTCCTGTTTCAGTCAATTACTATCATCCTGACTCTCTGTCCATTCTGCTGAACTATCCATGTCCTGTTTCAGTCAATTACTATCATCCTGACTTTCAGTCCATTCTGCTAAACTATCCATGTCCTGTTTCAGTAATTTACTATCATCCTGACTGTCTGTCCATTCTGCTAAACTATCAATGTCCTGTTTCAGTCAATCACTATCATCCTGACTGTCTGTCCATTCTGCTAAACTATCAATGTCCTGTTTCAGTCAATTACTATCATCTTGACTGTCTGTCCATTCTGCTAAACTATCAATGTCCTGTTTCAGTCAAGTACTATCATCCTGACTGTCTGTCCATTCTGCTAAACTATCAATGTCCTGTTTCAGTCAATTACTATCATCCTGACTGTCTGTCCATTCTGCTAAACTATCAATGTCCTGTTTCAGTCAATTACTATCATCCTGACTCTCTGTCCATTCTGCTAAACTATCAATGTCCTGTTTCAGTCAATTACTATCATCCTGACTCTCTGTCCATTCTGCTAAACTATCCATGTCCAGTTTCAGTCAATTACTATCATCCTGACTCTCTGTCCATTCTGCTAAACTATCAATGTCCTGTTTCAGTCATTTACTATCATCCTGACTGTCTGTCCATTCTGCTAAACTATCAATGTCCTGTTTCAGTCAATTACTATCATCCTGACTGTCTGTCCATTCTGCTAACCTATCAATATCCTGTTTCAGTCAATTACTATCATCCTGACTGTCTATCCATTCTGCTAAACTATCAATGTCCTGTTTCAGTCAATTACTATCATCCTGACTGTCTGTCCATTCTGCTAAACTATCAATGTCCTGTTTCAGTCAATTACTATCATCCTGACTCTCTGTCCATTCTGCTAAACTATCCATGTCCAGTTTCAGTCAATTACTATCATCCTGACTCTCTGTCCATTCAGCTAACCTATCAATATGCTGTTTCAGTCAATTACTATCATCCTGACTGTCTATCCATTCTGCTAATCTATCAATGTCCTGTTTCAGTCAATTACTATCATCCTGACTGTCTGTCCATTCTGCTAAACTATCAATGTCCTGTTGCAGTCAATTACTATCATCCTGACTCTCTGTCCATTCTGCTAAACTATCCATGTCCTGTTTCATTCAATTACTATCATCCTGATTCTCTGTCCATTCTGCTAAACTATCCATGTCCTGTTTCAGTCAATTACTGTCATCCTGACTCTCTGTCCATTCTGCTAAACTATCCATGTCCTGTTTCAGTCAATTACTATCATCCTGACTGTCTGTCCATTCTGCTAAACTATCCATGTCCTGTTTCAGTCAATTACTATCATCCTGACTGTCTGTCCATTCTGCTAAACTATCCATGTCCTGTTTCATTCAATTACTATCATCCTGACTCTCTGTCCATTCTGCTAAACTATCAATGTCCTTTTTCAGTCAATTACTATCATCCTGACTGTCTATCCATTCTGCTAAACTATCCATGCCCTGTTTCAGTCAATTACTATCATCCTGACTGTCTGTCCATTCTGCTAAACTATCCATGTCCTGTTTCAGTCAATTACTATCATCCTGACTGTCTGTCCATTCTGCTAAACTATCCATGTCCTGTTTCATTCAATTACTATCATCCTGACTGTCTGTCCATTCTGCTAACCTAGCCATGTCCTGTTTCAGTCAATTACTATCATCCTGACTGTCTATCCATTCTGCTAAACTTTCAATGTCCTGTTTCAGTCAATTACTATCATCCTGACTGTCTGTCCATTCTGCTAATCTATCAATGTCCTGTTTCTGTCAATTACTATCATCCTGACTCTCTGTCCATTCTGCTAATCTATCCATGTCCTGTTTCAGTCAATTACTATCATCCTGACTGTCTATCCATTCTGCTATTCTATCCATGTCCTGTTTCAGTCAATTACTATCATCCTGACTGTCTATCCATTCTGCTAAACTATCCATGTCCTATTTCAGTCAATTACTATCATCCTGACAGTCTGTCCATTCTGCTAAACTATCCATGTCCTGTTTCATTCAATTACTATCATCCTGACTGTCTGTCCATTCTGCTAAACTATCCATGTCCTGTTTCAGTCAATTACTATCATCCTGACTGTCTGTCCATTCTGCTAAACTATCAATGTCCTGTTTATGTCAATTACTATCATCCTGACTGTCTATCCATTCTGCTAAACTATCCATGTCCTGTTTCAGTAATTTACTATCATCCTGACTGTCTGTCCATTCTGCTAAACTATCAATGTCCTGTTTCAGTCAATTACTATCATCCTGACTCTCTGTCCATTCTGCTGAACTATCCATGTCCTGTTTCAGTCAATTACTATCATCCTGACTTTCAGTCCATTCTGCTAAACTATCCATGTCCTGTTTCAGTAATTTACTATCATCCTGACTGTCTGTCCATTCTGCTAAACTATCAATGTCCTGTTTCAGTCAATCACTATCATCCTGACTGTCTGTCCATTCTGCTAAACTATCAATGTCCTGTTTCAGTCAATTACTATCATCTTGACTGTCTGTCCATTCTGCTAAACTATCAATGTCCTGTTTCAGTCAAGTACTATCATCCTGACTGTCTGTCCATTCTGCTAAACTATCAATGTCCTGTTTCAGTCAATTACTATCATCCTGACTGTCTGTCCATTCTGCTAAACTATCAATGTCCTGTTTCAGTCAATTACTATCATCCTGACTCTCTGTCCATTCTGCTAAACTATCAATGTCCTGTTTCAGTCAATTACTATCATCCTGACTCTCTGTCCATTCTGCTAAACTATCCATGTCCAGTTTCAGTCAATTACTATCATCCTGACTCTCTGTCCATTCTGCTAAACTATCAATGTCCTGTTTCAGTCATTTACTATCATCCTGACTGTCTGTCCATTCTGCTAAACTATCAATGTCCTGTTTCAGTCAATTACTATCATCCTGACTGTCTGTCCATTCTGCTAACCTATCAATATCCTGTTTCAGTCAATTACTATCATCCTGACTGTCTATCCATTCTGCTAAACTATCAATGTCCTGTTTCAGTCAATTACTATCATCCTGACTGTCTGTCCATTCTGCTAAACTATCAATGTCCTGTTTCAGTCAATTACTATCATCCTGACTCTCTGTCCATTCTGCTAAACTATCCATGTCCAGTTTCAGTCAATTACTATCATCCTGACTCTCTGTCCATTCAGCTAACCTATCAATATGCTGTTTCAGTCAATTACTATCATCCTGACTGTCTATCCATTCTGCTAATCTATCAATGTCCTGTTTCAGTCAATTACTATCATCCTGACTGTCTGTCCATTCTGCTAAACTATCAATGTCCTGTTGCAGTCAATTACTATCATCCTGACTCTCTGTCCATTCTGCTAAACTATCCATGTCCTGTTTCATTCAATTACTATCATCCTGATTCTCTGTCCATTCTGCTAAACTATCCATGTCCTGTTTCAGTCAATTACTGTCATCCTGACTCTCTGTCCATTCTGCTAAACTATCCATGTCCTGTTTCAGTCAATTACTATCATCCTGACTGTCTGTCCATTCTGCTAAACTATCCATGTCCTGTTTCAGTCAATTACTATCATCCTGACTGTCTGTCCATTCTGCTAAACTATCCATGTCCTGTTTCATTCAATTACTATCATCCTGACTCTCTGTCCATTCTGCTAAACTATCAATGTCCTTTTTCAGTCAATTACTATCATCCTGACTGTCTATCCATTCTGCTAAACTATCCATGCCCTGTTTCAGTCAATTACTATCATCCTGACTGTCTGTCCATTCTGCTAAACTATCCATGTCCTGTTTCAGTCAATTACTATCATCCTGACTGTCTGTCCATTCTGCTAAACTATCCATGTCCTGTTTCATTCAATTACTATCATCCTGACTGTCTGTCCATTCTGCTAACCTAGCCATGTCCTGTTTCAGTCAATTACTATCATCCTGACTGTCTATCCATTCTGCTAAACTTTCAATGTCCTGTTTCAGTCAATTACTATCATCCTGACTGTCTGTCCATTCTGCTAATCTATCAATGTCCTGTTTCTGTCAATTACTATCATCCTGACTCTCTGTCCATTCTGCTAATCTATCCATGTCCTGTTTCAGTCAATTACTATCATCCTGACTGTCTATCCATTCTGCTATTCTATCCATGTCCTGTTTCAGTCAATTACTATCATCCTGACTGTCTATCCATTCTGCTAAACTATCCATGTCCTATTTCAGTCAATTACTATCATCCTGACAGTCTGTCCATTCTGCTAAACTATCCATGTCCTGTTTCATTCAATTACTATCATCCTGACTGTCTGTCCATTCTGCTAAACTATCCATGTCCTGTTTCAGTCAATTACTATCATCCTGACTGTCTGTCCATTCTGCTAAACTATCAATGTCCTGTTTATGTCAATTACTATCATCCTGACTGTCTATCCATTCTGCTAAACTATCAATGTCCTGTTTCAGTCAATTACTATCATCCTGACTGTCTATCCATTCTGCTAAACTATCCATGTCCTGTTTCAGTCAATTACTATCATCCTGACTGTCTGTCCATTCTGCTAAACTATCCATGTCCTGTTTCAGTAATTTACTATCATCCTGACTCTCTGTCCATTCTGCTAAACTATCAATGTCCTGTTTCAGTCAATTACTATCATCCTGACTGTCTGTCCATTCTGCTAAACTATCAATGTCCTGTTTCAGTCAATTACTATCATCCTGACTGTCTATCCATTCTGCTAATCTATCAATGTCCTGTTTCTGTCAATTACTATCATCCTGACTGTCCATCCATTCTGCTAAACTATCCATGTCCTATTTCAGTCAATTACTACCATCCTGACTGTCTCTCCATTCTGCTAAACTATCAAAGTCCTGTTTCAGTCAATTACTATCATCCTGACTGTCTGTTCATTCTGCTAATCTATCAATGTCCTGTTTCAGTCAATTACTATCATCCTGACTGTCTATCCATTCTGCTAAACTATCCATGTCCTGTTTCTGTCATTTACTATCATCCTGACTTTCAGTCCATTCTGCTAAACTATCCATGTCCTGTTTCAGTAATTTACTATCATCCTGACTGTCTGTCCATTCTGCTAAACTATCCATGTCCTGTTTCAGTCAATTACTATCATCCTGACTGTCTGTCCATTCTGCTAAACTATCCATGTCCTGTTTCAGTCAATTACTATCATCCTGACTGTCTGTCCATTCTGCTAAACTATCCATGTCCTGTTTCAGTAATTTACTATCATCCTGACTGTCTGTCCATTCTGCTAAACTATCAATGTCCTGTTTCAGTCAAATACTATCATCCTGACTGTCTGTCCATTCTGCTAAACTATCAATGTCCTGTTTCAGTCAATTACTATCATCCTGACTGTCTGTCCATTCTGCTAAACTATCAATGTCCTGTTTCAGTCAATTACTATCATCCTGACTGTCTATCCATTCTGCTAAACTATCCATGTCCTGTTTCAGTCAATTACTATCATCCTGACTGTCTGTCCATTCTGCTAAACTATCAATGTCCTGTTTCAGTCAATTACTATCATCCTGACTGTCTGTCCATTCTGCTAAACTATCAATGTCCTGTTTCAGTCAATTACTATCATCCTGACTGTCTGTCCATTCTGCTAAACTATCAATGTCCTGTTTCAGTCAATTACTATCATCCTGACTGTCTGTCCATTCTGCTAAACTATCAATGTCCTGTTTCTGTCAATTACTATCATCCTGACTGTCTGTCCATCCTGCTAATCTATCAATGTCCTGTTTCAGTCAATTACTATCATCCTGACTGTCTTTCCATTCTGCTAAACTATCAATGTCCTGTTTCTGTCAATTACTATCATCCTGACTGTCTGTACATTCTGCTAAACTATCCATGTCCTGTTTCTGTCAATTACTATCATCCTGACTGTCTGTCCATTCTGCTAAACTATCCATGTCCTGTTTCAGTAATTTACTATCATCCTGACTGTCTGTCCATTCTGCTAATCTATCCATGTCCTGTTTCAGTCAATTACTATGATCCTGACAGTCTCTCCATTCTTCTGTGTCTATTCTGCTAACCTATCTATGTCCTGTATCAGTCAATTACAATAATCTGTGATGTTGGGACTTCAGTAGTAGGCCGAGATGGATCATCAACTCGGCGCTTCTGGCTGAAGATTTTTGCAAATGCTTCAGCTTGTTTTTTTGCACTGATGTGCTGGGCTCCCCCATTTTTGAGAAAGGGGATATTTGTGGAGCTATCTCCTCCAGTTAGTTGTTTAATTGTCCATCACCATTCACGGCTGGATGTGGCAAGACTGCAGATCTTAGATCTGATCCGTTGGTTAGGGAATCGCTAATCTCTGTCTATCACATGCTGCCTATGCAGTTTGGCACGTAGATATTCCTGCGTTGTGGCTTCACCTGGTCGACACCTCATTTTGAGGTATGCCTGGTGCTGCTCCTGGCATGCCCTCCTACACTCTTCATTGAATCCCATGTGCTTTAATTTTGCACGCTAACTTCTTACGTGGGATCTTATCAAAATCCTTCGGAAATCCCAATACATCACATCCACTCGTTATATCTTTTCTATTCTGTGAGTTACATCCTCAAAAAATCCAAGTGGATTTGCCAAGTATGGTTTCCCTTTCAGAAATTCATGTTGACTGTGTCCGATCCTGTCTTTGTTTTGCGTGTGCTCTGTTATTACATCTTTTATAATGTTCTCTCGCATTTTCCCCACTACTTATGTCAGGCCTACCGGTCAATAATTCCCTGTTGTGTCTCTACCACCGTTTTTAAAAAGTGGTGTTACATTAGCTAACCTGCAATCCATTGGAACTCTTCCAGAGTCTATAGAAATTTGAAGACTGACCAGCAATTCATGTACTATTTCTAGAGTCACTTCATTAAGTACTTTGGGATGTAGATTATCAGGCCCTGGGGATTTATCAGCCTTCAATACCATCAATTTACCCAACACCATTTCCCTACTAATACTGATTTCATACAGTCCCTCCTTCTTACTAGACCCTATGTTCCCCAACATTACTGGGAGGTAATTTGTGTTCTCCTTTGTGAAGACAGAACCAAAATATGTATTTAATTGGTCTGCCATTTCTTTGTTCCCCATTACTTCCAAACAGAATTCGATGAAGTGTCATTTAACAGGCTTGTCAATAAAGATAAAGCCCATGGAATAAAAGGGACAAAGTTGTCTGCATGAACAGAAGCAGAGAGAGGGGGTGAAAGGTTGTTTTTAGACTGGAGGAAGTTTCCCCAGGGGTCGTTACTGGGTCTGCTACTTTTCATGATATATATTAAACACTTGGACTTGAGTGTAAATGGAACAATTTCAAACTTTACACTTGGCACAAAATTTGGAAGTGTACTGCGCAATGAGGATGATCGTAACAGACATCAAGTGAATGTAGACAGGTTGGTGGAATGGACGGACACATGGCAGATAAACTTTAACAGAAGCGCAAATTGATACATTTTCATTGGACTGAGAGGAGAGGCAATGGAAAATAAAGGGTGTAATTTTAATGGGGGTGCAGCAACAGAGTGGATGCATGTGAATAGTTCAATGGCAGGACATTTAGATGAGCTTGTTAAAAATGACATGCTGTGTGACTGTTTCAAAGACAAACTATCCCTCCTTGTCCTACACAAACTTACTGCAGTCTGTGACAATGTTCGTAACTGCATCTTCCTCCCACACTGTCGTCCATCTGGAAGGAAATGCTGTTACCTTTTTATTATTTCATGGGATGTGGGCATCGCTGGCTAAACCAACATTCATTGCCCATCACTAATTGCCTTTGAAAAGGTGGTATTAAGCTGCCTCCTTGATCCGCTGCAGTCCATCTGGTGCCGGTACACCCACAGTACTATTTAGGAAGGGAGTTCCAGGATTTCGACCCAGTGACAGTAAAGGAACAGCGATATCGTTCCATTTCAGGATGGTCAGTGACTTGGAGGGGAACTTGCAGGTGGTGCTGTTCCCATGCATCGCTGCCATTGTCCTTCTAAGTTGTAGAGGTCGTGGGTTTGGAAGGTGCTGTCTAAGAAGTCTTGGTGCGTTGCTACAGTGCATCTTGTAGATGGTACACACTGCTGTCCCTGTGCTGATGGTGAGGGAGTGCATGACACCCCAATCACAACAAACAAGCGGGCGGTTTTGTCCTGAATGGTGTTGACCTTCTGGAGTGTTTTGGGTGCTGCACTCATCCAGGCAAGTGGACAGTATTCCATAACACTCCTGACTTGTGCCTTGCAAATGGTGGAGAGGCTTTGGGGAGTCAGGAGGTGAGTTACTCTCTGCAGCATTCCTAGCCTTTGACCTGCTCTTGTAGCTGCAATTCAGCTTCTGTTCAATGGTAACCCCTAGGATGTTGATTGTGGGAGATTCAGCGATGGTAATGCCGTTGAATGTCAAGGGGAGATGGTTAGATTCTCTCTTATTGGAAATAATTGTGTCCTGGCACTTGTGTGTCATGAATGTTACTTTCCACTTATCAGCACAAGCCTGAATGTTGTCCAGGTCTTGCTGCATATGTCTGTCTTCAGTATCTGAGCAGTTGTGAATAGTGATCATCATTGTACAGTCATCAGTGAACTTTCCCACTTCTGACCTTATGATTTAAGAAGGTCATTGATGAAGCAGCTGAAGATGGTTGGGCCTAGGACACTACCCTGAGGAACTCCTGCAGTGATGTCCTGGAACTGAGAAGATTGACCTCCAACAACCACAACCATCTTCCTTTATGCTGGGTTAGGAATGACTCCAAGCAGTTGATTTCTCCCATTGACTTCTGCTTAGCTAGGTTCCATTCATAGCTAAAAGTACAGAAAATGTTGTGAATACTCAGCTTGTCTGGCAGCATCTGTGGAGAGAGAAGCAGAGTTAATGTTTCATGTTGATGACCTTTCATCAAAACCGACAACGGTCAGAAATGTAAAGGGTTTTGAACAAGTGAAAGGTGGGGAAGAGCAACAAAAAGGAGGGTCTGAATAGGACCGAGGGCAGAGAGATTAAATGACAAAGAACAAGGCATTTGTTCAGAGAGAGTGTTAATGGCTGAATAATGAACTGCTCTGTCTGACAGCAAAAGCATGAAAAACAAGTTTAAGATCATGTGACGGTGTGACATTGTTGAACTCAGTGTTGATCCAGAGGCTCTAAAGTGTCTAATTGGAAGATGAGGTTCTGTTCCTCAAGCTTGAATTGAGCTTCACTGGAACACTGCAGCAGGTGGAGGTCAGAAATGTCAGAGTGGCAGTCGGGCAGTGAATTAAAATGGCAAGTGACCAGAAGCCCGGGGTTCAGCAGACTGAGTGGACAGGCCCCACAAAGCGGTCACTCAATCTTTATTTGGTCTACCCAATGTTTTCTTTTTGTTACTCGTTAATGGGATGTGTTCATCACTGACTAGGACAGCATTTTTAGGCCATCCTTAATGGAGAGGAGACCGCATTGTGAGCAGCGAATACAGTATACTAAATTGAAAGAAGTACTAATAAATTGCTGCTTCACCTGAAAGGAATGTTTAGGGCCTTGGATAGTGAGGAGAGAGGAGGGAAAAGGGCAGATCACCTTCTGTGATTGCATGGGAAGGTGCCGTGGGAAGGGGACAAGGTGTTGGGGGTGAGGGAGGAGTGGACCAGGGTGTCATGGAGGGAACAATCCCTTCAGAATGCTGACAGCGGAGGATGGGGGGAAGGAGCTCTTGGTAGTGGCATCACACTGGAGGTGGCAGAAATGGTGGAAAGTGATACTTTGGATGTGGAGGCTGATGGGGTGGAAAGTGAAGACAAGATGAACCCTTTCACAGGTCTGGGAGGGAGGGGAAGGGGTGAGGGTAAAGGTGCGGAAAATGGGTCAGACCCAGTTGAAGGCCCTGTCAACCAAAGTGGGGGGGGGGGGGATCCTCAGTGGAGGAAAAAGGAAGACATATCAGAAGTGTTGTCGTGGAAGGTTGCATCATCAGAACAGATGCGATGGAGAAACGGAGAGAATGGAATGGAGTCCTGACAGGAGGCAGGGTGTGAAGAAGTGTAGTCGAGGTGGCTGTGAGACTCACTGGGCTTATAATGGATATTATTGGGCAGCCTATCCCAAGAGATGGAGACAGAAAAGTCGAGGAAGGGAAGTGTTGGAGATGGACAACAAGAAGGTGAAAGAAGGGTGAAAATTGGAAGCAATGTTGATAAAAGTTTCCAGTTCGAGATGGGAGCAGGAAACAGCACCGATACAGTTATCAATGCACCAGAAGAAAGAGCTCAGGGAGGGTACCTGAGTCGGACTGGAACAAGGAATGTTCAAGATATGCGATAATAAGACGGGCATAGTTAAGACACATGCGGGTACCCATAGCAACATCATTTACTTGAAGTTCAGCTATGAAGAGAGACTGGTTGTTTTCCTCAGAGCAGAGAATGCTGAGGGGGGACCTGATTGAGGTACACAAAATATGAGCGGCATAGATTGGGTAGATGGGAAGAAACCTTTCCCTTAGCAGAGGTGTCAATAACCAGGGGGCATAGATTTAAGGTAAGGAGCAGGAGTTTTAGAGGAGATTTGAGGAAAAATGTTGTCACCCAGAGGGTGGTTGGAATCTGGAACCCGCTGCCTGAAGGGATGGAAGAGGCAGGAATGCTCACACCATTTAAGAAGTATTTAGATGATCAATTGAAACGCCATAACCTACAAGGCTACGGGCCAAGTTCTGGAAAATGGGATTAGAATAGTTAGTGCTTGATGGCCAGCATGGGCATGATGGGCCGAAGGACCTTTTCTGTGCTGTGTAACTCTATGTCTCTATGAAGTGAGTGGAGTTGAAGGAGATGTTGTTCAATGTGAGAACAGGTTCAGCCAGGCGGAGGAGGGTGGTGGTGGATGGGAACTGGTTAGGCCTCTGTTCAAGGAAGAAGCGGAGAGCCCTCAAACCGTGCTGGTCGGGGATGGTGGTATAGAGAGATTGGACGTCCATAGTGAAGAGGAGGTGGGTAGGGCCAGGAAACTGGAAATTATCGTAGTCCGTGCGAAGAATAACGTAAGTAGGAGGGAAGAGACTTGTCAAGGGGAGAAAAAATCGAGCCAAGATAGGAAGAAATAAGTTAAGTGGGACAGGAACAGTCTAAAAAGATGGGTCACTAGGATAGTCCTGCATGTGTGGGGTTGTGTGACTGAGGTTGGAAGCTGCAAAGGGACAAAGTCTGGAGAAGATGAGGTCAGTGACAGTGTCCAACAGACAACGTCTTGATGTTCTGTGGTGGGGTCATGATCCAGGGGGAGGTTGGAAGAAGTGTCTGAGAGTTGGCGCTGAGCCTCTGCAAGGTAGAGGTTGGGACACCAGACAAAAACAGCAACACCCTTATCTGCAGGTGTCATCGCCATGTCAGGGTTAGACCTGAGAGAATGGGGTGAGGCAAGTTCAGAGGGAGACAGATTAGCGTCAGTAAAGGGAGCAAAGAAATTGAGATGGCCGATATTTCACCGACAGTTCGCAATGAAAAGATCAATGTGGGTAAGAGGCCAGAGGAAAGCGTCCAGGTCGAGGCGAAATATTGCAAGTGGCTGAGTGGGTCCACTGGTCGGGGGAAAAATCCCTGGCCAAGAAGTGGGCAGGAGGCGATGGCATTGCAAAGAGCTCAACGTCATGCTGAGTGTGACATGAATTGAGGTGGGAGTGTAAGGGGATAAAACTGAGTCCTTTGCTAAGTACAGTTCGTTCAGTGAGAGAGGAGAAGGTGCCACTGTTTAAAAATAAGGGATCACCCATTTAAAACAGAGATGAGGAGAAGTTGTTTCCTCTCAGAGGCTCGTGAGTCTTTGGAATTCTCTTTCTCAAAAGACAGTGGAACCGGAGTCTTTGAATATTTTTTAACTTGGAGATAGATAGATTTTTGATAAGCAAGGGGGTGAAATGTTATCGGAGGTGGGGGTGAAATGTTATGGAAGGTAGGAGGAAATGTGGAGTAATCAGTTCAGCCATGAAATCATTGAATGGCAGAGCAGGCTCGAAGGGCCGAGTGGCCTACACCTGCTCCTACTTCGCATGTTCATATATAAACATATGTTGTTGTTATTGATGTCTTCGGAACAGCTCTGTATTCTTCTCCACAGCCTGAAAAACAATTTATTTTCTGTGCCTTAGTCAATTGGATGTTTACACAACCTCTGCAGCTTTGATCAATTGGGTTCAGTTTTCCTAAGAAGTCTATTAAATGGCACTTGATCAAATGCCTTTTATAAGTTTATATACATAACAGCAGCTGTGCCACCCTCATCAATCCCCCCTATTACTATATCAAATTAATCCGTCAAATTTGTTCTGTACAATTTGCCTTTAACATGTTCATGGTAGCTGACATTTATAAACCCTTGTATTGAAAATCAGCAGGTATCTTTGTACACACTGATGGTTGTAATTTCCCCACCAGGGACACTCGTCTGACAGGTCAGTAAATACAGGGTTTATTCCATCTCTCCTTTTTTAAATGGGGTGAAACATTTCCAACTCTCCAGTCCTCTGCCACGTCTCCCATATCCAAGGATTGGAAGATTCTGGCGAGTGCATCTGCTATTTCCATCATTCATTACCTCAGCAACCCTCATACATCCCATCCAGACCGGGTAAGTATCATTCATTAAAAAGTGTTGGATTGAAAGGCTTTAACTGAACATGTTTGTTCAGTGATTGTAATTAATGTCAGTCTCTATGGACCCTAATTGTGTCACTGGAGGGTTTCCCTCTTCTATTAATAAGGGGCTCTTTTCAATTTGTTATCCCGTAGTGTCAGTGGGAACATCAGCCCCGGCACTAACAGTGATCAGCGGTTCCAGAGAGAGGGAGAGGATAGATCAGAATCTGAGAGCAATAGCTTGGAATGTTACAACAATGGGTCAGAATCTGAGAACAATACATTGGAATGTTACAACAATGGGTCAGAATCTGAGAACAATAGATTGGAATGTTACAACCATAGACAGGAGTTTATCCTCTTGGTTTGATTATCTTACTGCGGATTATTATTGGATAACATTGGAGGATCGGATCCGTTATGCACTGATAATAATTCAACACATTTATTATCCCATCCTCGCTATTGTTGGTGTCCCTGGTAAGTCCCTCTATCCAGCTATTAATTCTATAAACCATGATTAAATGTTTTACTGTTCTTAACAACAACTACCTCTGAAATATCGTTCTCCGTGTGAGCCCATTTGCTGCATAAACTCTTGTCTGTGCCCTTGCCAAATCTACTATTCCAATGCTCTCCTGGTTCCCTTCCCTATTGCAAACCGCCATAAGCCACAGTCTACCCAAAACTCTGCTGTCCATATCCTCACTCACACTAAATCACATTCACGCAACATCCATGTGCTCAGTGACAGACATTGGTTTTTGTCGGATAGAGAATGTGGAAGAAATAAATGGGGTGTGTAAGAAAGGTACCACAACAACTATGGGTGAGTTTAATCTGCATATAGATTGGACAAATCAGATTGGCAAAGGTAGCCTGGAAAACTTTGAGTGTATTTAGGACAGGTCCTTACAGTAGCACGTTCTAGAGTCAACCGGAGTGCAGGCTATTCTAGAACTGGTAATGTGCAATAAGACAGGATTGATCAAGAACCTCCTGGTAAAGCAGCCTCGAGGCAACAATGACAGGATTTCAATGTTCAGATTGAAGGGAAAACTGTGGGCCTATGTCCGGTTTGTTAAACCTAAATAAAGGTAATTATAAGGATATGAAGGTATAGCTAGCAAGAGTGAACTGGGAAACCAGGTTAAAAGTTAAGACAATAGAGATTCAGTGTCCTCTCAGGACAGTTCAGGCAAAGTTTACCAGACTAACACCTGGAATGAGCGGGTTGTCGTATGAGGAGCGGTTGGAGAGGCTCGGCTTGTATCTGCTGGAGTTTAGAGGAATAAGAGGCAACTTGATTGACACATAAAAGATCCTGATGGCATTTAACAGACTCGATGCGGGAAGAATTTTTCCTCTTATGTAGAAACATAGGAAATAGGAGCAGGAGTAGGCCATTCGGCCCTTCATGCATGCTCCGCCATTCATTATGATCATTGATGATCATCCAACTCAGCAGTCTGTTCCAACTTTTGCTCCATACCCTTTGATCCCTTTAGACCCAAGAGCTATATCTAACTCCTTCTTGAAAACATACAATGTTTTGGCCTCAACTGCTTTCGGTGGTAGCGAATTCCACAGGCTCACCACTCTCTGGGTGATGAAATTGCTCCACATCTCAGTCCTGAAAGGTTTACCCCGTATCCTTAGACTATGGCCCCTAGTTCTGGACTCCCCCACCATCGGAAATATCCTTCCTGCATCTCCCCTGTCAATTCCTGTTAGAATTTTATAGGTTTCTATGAGTTCCCCCTCACTCTTCTGAACTCCAGCGATTATAATCCTAACCGACTCAATCTATCCTCACACGTCAGTCCTGCCATCCCAGGAATCAGCCTGGTAAACTTTCACTGCACTCCCTCTGTAGTAAGAACATCCTTCCTCAGATAAGGAGACCAAAACTGCACACAATATTCCAGGTGTGGCCTCACCAAGGCCCTGTATAATTGCAGCAAGACATCCCTGCTTCTGGAATCGAATCCTCTCGCTATGAAGGCCAACATACCATTTGCCTTTTTTACCGCCTGTTGCACCTGCATGCTTACCTTCAGCGACTGGTGTACGAGAACACCCAGGTCTCGCTGCATATTCCCCTCTCTCAGTTTATAGCCGTTCAGATAATAATCTGCCTTCCATTTATTGCTACGAAAGTGGATAACCTCACATTTATCCATATTATACTGCATCTGCCATGCAATAGCCCACTCACTCAACTTGTCCAAATCACACTGAAGCCTCTCTGCATCCTCCTCACAACTCACCTCCCACCCAGTTTTGTGTCATCTGCAAATTTGGAGACATTACATTTAGTTCCCTCGTCTAAATCATTAATGTATATTGTGAATAGCTGCTGTCCTAGCACCAATCCCTGTGGTACCCCACTGGTCATGCCTGCCATTCAGAAAAAAGACCCATTTATCCCTACGCTTTGTTTCCTGTCCGCCAACCAATTTTCTGTCCCTCGCAATACATTACCCCCAGTACCATGCGTTTTAATTTTACATGCTAATCTCTTATGTGGGACTTTGTCAAAAGCCTTCTGAAAGTCCAAATAAACCACATCCACTGGCTCCCCCTCATCAACTCTACTCGTGACATCCTCGAAGAATTCTAGTAGATTTATCAAGCATGATTTCCCTTTCGTAAATCAATGCTGACTCTACCCAATTCTCCAAGTGCTCTGCTATAAAATCTTTGATAATGCACTCTAGAATTTTCCCCACTACTGACATCAGGCTAACTGGTCGATAATTCCCTGCTTTCTCTCTACCTCCCTTTTTAAATAGTGGGGTTACATTAGCTACCCTCCAATCTGTGGGAACTGTTCCAGAGTCTATAGAAACTTGGACGATGACCACCATCGCATCCACTATTTCCAGGGCCACTTCCTTAAGTACTCTGGGATGTAGACCATCAGGCCCTTGGGATTTATCACCCTTCAATCCCATCAATTTCCCCAGCATCATTTCTTGGCTAATATGGATGTCCTTCAGTACCGCTCTCTCACTGAGCCAACATTTCTGGTATGATATTTGTGTCCTCCTTTGTGAAGACAGAAACACAGTATGCGCTTAGTTGGTCAGCCATTTCTTTATTCCCCATAATAAATTCCCATGTTTCTGACTGTAAAGGACCTACATTTGTCTTCACCAATCTTTTTCTCTTCACATACCTATAGAAACTTTTACCGTCAGTTTTTATGTTCCCTACAAGCTTGCTCTCGTACTCTGTTTTCCCCTTCTTAATCAATCCCTTGGTCCTCCTTTGCTGAATTCTAAACTGCGCCCAATCCTCAGGTCTGTTGTTTTTCATGGCAAATTTATATGCCTCTTCCTTGGATCTAATCTCTAGTCTCTAATTTCCCTTTAAAGCCATGGTTGGGCTACATTTCCCATTTTATTTTGGCGTCAGACAGGTAGAAACAAATGTTGCAGTTCATCCATGCGCTATTTAAATGTTTGCCATTGCCTATCCACCGTCATCCCTTTAAGTAACATTTCCCAATGCGTCATGGCCAACTCACGCCTCATACCTTCGTAGTTTCCTTTACTAAGATTCAGGACCCTGGTCTCAGAATCAACTCCGCCACTCTCCATCTTGATGAAGAATTCTATCATGTTATAGTGGCTCATCCCCAAGGGGTCTCGCACCACTAGATTGCTAATTATTCCACTCTCATTACAAGATACCCAGTCTAGGATGACCTGTTCTCTAGTTGGTTCCTCAACGTATTGGTCCAGAAAACCATCCCGTATACACTCCAAGAATTCCTGCTCTACAGTATTGTGACTCATTTGATTTGCCCAATCTATATGCAGATTAAGGTCACCCATAATTACATAATTACCCATAATTTATCGCATGCATCTCTAATTTCCTATTTAGTGCCATTTCCAACATCACCACTACAGTTTTGGGGTGTATATACAACCTCCACTAATGTTTTATGCCCCTTAGTGTTTCTCAGCTCTACCCATGCAGATAACACATCGTCAGAACTAATATCTTTCCTCACTATTGCGTTAATTTACTCTTTAACCAGCAATGCAACTCCACCGCCTTTTGCTTTTTATCTGTCCTTCCTAAATATTGACTATCCCTGGATGTTCATTTCCTATCCCTGGTCACCATGTCTCTATAATCCCGACTATATCATACCCGTTTACGTCTATTTGCATGATTAATTAATCCACTTTATTTTGAATGCTCCGTGTATTAAGGCACTGAGACTTAAGGCTTACATTTTTAACATTACTTTTCCTCTTCCCAATATTTTCCACTGTGTACCTGTTTGATTCTGGCCCTTGATTTCTCTGCCTATCACTATTCTTATTCCCCTTAATGTCGTTTGCTCTTTTCTTTGATCTCCTTCCTCTGGCTCCTTGCAAAGGTTCTCATCCCCCAGCCATTTTAGTTTAAACTCTCCTCAAGCACTCCAGCAAATACTCCCCCGAGGACATCAGTCCTGGTCCTACACAGGTGTAGCCTACACAGTTTGTACTGGTCCCACCTCCCCCAGAACCGGTCCCAATGTCCCAGGAATCTAAACCCCTCCCCCTCACTCCATCTCTTCATCCACGTATTCATCCGATATATCCTGCTATTTCTACTCTGACTTGCACGTGGCACTAGCAGTAATCCTGAGATCACTATCTTTGAGGTCCTACATTTCAACTTACTTCCAAGCTCCCTATATTCTGCTTTTAGGATCTCGTCCTTTTTATTACCTATGTCGTTTATACCAATGTGTACCACGACCACTGGCTGTTCACCCTCCCCGTTCAGAATGTCCTGGAACCAGTCTGAGACATCCTTGACCCTAGCACCAGAGAGGTAACATACCATCCTGGAGTCTCTTTTGCGGCCATGGAAACGCCTATCTATTCCTGTTACTATTGAATCCCCTAAAACTATTGCATTCCCAGATGTTTTACTCCTCCCCTGTGCAGCGGAGCCAACCATGGTGCAACGAAATGGGCTGTTGCTGCTTTCCCCTTAGAGGCCATTCCCCCCAACAGTATCCAAAACAGTATATCTGTTTCGCAGGGGAATCGCCACAGGGGATTCCTGCACTGCCTGCCTAGTCCTCTTGCTCTGCCTGGTGATCACCCACTCCCCTCCTGCCTGTGGAGTCTGAGCCTACGGTGTGACCTCCTCTCTATACATGCTATCTACGATACTCTCCACCTCGTGGATGCCCCACGGTATTCTTAGCTGACGCTCCAGCTCCGAAACCAAGGCTTCCAGGAGCTGCAGTTGGACTCACTTCCTACACACATGCTGGTCCCAGGCATTGGAATTGTTCCCGGCTTCCGACATGGAGCACGAGGAGCACACTACGGCTTTGAGCTCTCCTGCCATGACTTAACCCTTTCAATTAAAATAAATCTTCTGGAAGATCTTAAAGTCCAATAATATCAATTACTCTAGATCCCTTTTTCCCTGGTCCTCGGTACTACAGAACTCCCTTTAAAAAAATAACTACTTACTTTCTTTGAAATAAACTTTAAACTTTTAAACTTTTTTTTGCCTTAGATACTTACCCAGCTGTTTAGAGGTATTCCCTAACAGCAGTAAATCAACTTTCTGCTCTCTTGTGATGTCACTGTTGTTGTTTTCTTTTATTTTCAAAACTCCGGCAGCTGAAAGAGCTCCGCTCCACTCCCAGAAGGTAAGAGACTGGAACTTGATCCTTGGGCTCGGGTTATAGGCTCCGCTCTCGGCGTTCTCCCCACAGGTCCACTCCACTCCCGGAAGATAAGATTTTCTCTTGTGGGAGAATCTAGAACTCCGGGTCACTATTTAAAAATAAGGTGCCGCCCATTTTAGACAGGGTTGTGAGTCTTTAGAACACTTTTCCTCAGAAGGTGGTGGAAGCAGAGTCTTTGAATATTTTTAAAGCAGAGGTAGATAGATTCTTGATAAGCAAGGGGTGGAAGATTATTGTGGTAGGCGAGAATGTGGAGTTGGGGTTACAATCAGATCAGCCATGATCTTATTGAATGGTGGAGCTGGCTCGAGGGGCCGAGTGGCCTACTCCACCTCCTACTACGTTTGTTCGGATAACAAGTCCCCAGGACCAGATGGCCTGCATCCGAGGTCTTTAAAGTCAGTGGCTGCAGTGACAGTAGAGGCATTGGTTATAATCTTCCAAAATTACTTAGTTTCTGAAAGAGTTCCAGCGGATTGGAAAATAAAAATTGTAACTCATTTCTCCAAGAAAGGAGGAAGACAGGAAACTCTAGGTGAGTTAGCCTAAAATCTGTCACAGGGAAATTCCGATAATCCATTAATAAGGAGCTTGTAGCAGCATACCTAGAAAATCATCATGGGATCAGACAGAATCAACATGGTTTTTTAAAAGGGAAATAATATGTAACTAATTTATTAGAGATCTTTGAGGAAGTGGCAAGCAAGGTGGATAAAGGGGCACCTGTAGATGTGGTGTACTTGGATTTCCAAAAGGCATTATACAGGGGGTAACATATTTGTATGGAAAAAGGACGGGTTATCTAACAGGAAACAGTGACTGGGATAAATTGATCTTTTTGTGTTTACAAGCAGTAACTAGTGGAGTGCCACAGGGACCAGTACTGGGGCCTCAGCTATTTACAATGCATATCAATGACTTGGATGAAGTGACAGAATGGGAAGGAAAGTACTTTGTCAAGAGGAGGTAAAGAGTTTACAAAGGGATGTAATTAGGTTAAGTGAGGTCGGAAAACTTTGGCAGATGGAGCAGAATGTGGGAAGATGTGAACGTGTCCAATTTGGTAGGAAGAATAGAAAAGCAGTATACTATTTAAATACAGATTGAAGAACTCGGTGGTACAGAGAGATCTGGGTATCCTGGTACATGAATCAGAACGAGTTAGTATACAAGGACAACAAGTAATTAGGAAGGAAAATGGAATGTCAGTGTTTATTGAAAAGGGAATCGAGCATCAAAGTGGAGAAGATTTACTGCAGCTGTGCAGGGCCTTGCTAAGGCCAAATCTGGAGTATTGTGTACAGTTTGGTCTCCTTATTTGACAAAAATGATATAATTGCATAAGAAGCAGGTCAACGAAAGTGAACTTGACTCATTTTCTGAATGAAGGGCTTATTTTATGAAGAAGGTTTGAACAGGTTGGAGTTCAGAAGAATGAGAGGTGTCTTATTGAAACCTATTAGATCCTGGGCGGATTTGATATAGTGGATACTGGAGGATGTTTCCTCTTGTGGGGGAGACTGGAACAAGGGGATAAAGTTAAAAATAGGAGATAAGACATATTCTTATCGAATGGTGGATTAGGCTCAATGGGCCGAATAGCCTACTCCTGAGTTCTATGTTCCTGTATCCAGTAAAACATCAATTTTAATATTCTCACTCGTGTGATCACATCACTTCATGGCCTCACCCCTCTGATTATCCCAATCCCCTGTCCATTTCCAATATTCCTGAAACTTGTTCATCTTAAAGTCTTTTTCTAATACCGCAGAAGATAGATAGATTGGAGAGTTGGGCAGAGAAATGGCAGATGGAGTTCAATCAGGGCAAATGCGAGGTGATGCATTTTGGAAGATCCAATTCAAGAGTGAACTATACAGTAAATGGAAAAGTCCTGGGGAAAATTGATGTCCAAAGAGATTTGGGTGTTCAGGTCCATTGTTCCCTGAAGGTGGCAACGCAGGTCAATAGAGTGGTCAAGAAGGCATACGGCATTCTTTCCTTCATCGGACGGGGTATTGAGTACAAGAGTTGGCAGGTCATGTTACAGTTGTACAGGACTTTGGTTCGGCCACATTTGGAATACTGCGTACAGTTCTGGTCGCCACATTACCAAAAGGATGTGGATGCTTTGGAGAGGGTGCAGAGGAGGTTCACCAGGATGTTGCCTGGTATGGAGGGCGCTAGCTATGAAGAGAGGTTGAGTAGATTAGGATTATTTTCATTAGATAGACGGAGGTTGAGGGGGGACCTGATTGAGGTGTACAAAATCATGAGAGGCATAGACAGGGTGGATAGCAAGAGGCTTTTTCCCAGAGTGGGGGATTCAATTACTAGAGGACACGAGTTCAAAGTGAAAGGGGAAAAGTTTAGGGGGGATATGCGTGGAAAGTTCTTTACGCAGAGGGTGGTGGGTGCCTGGAACGCGTTGCCAGCGGAGGTGGTAGATGCGGGCACGATGGCATCTGTTAAGATGTATCTAGACAGATACATGAATGGGCAGGAAGAAAAGAGATACAGAACCGTAGAAAATAGGCGACATGTTTAGAGAGAGGATCTGGATCGGCGCAGGCTTGGAGGGCCGAAGGGCCTGTTCCTGTGCTGTAATTATCTTTGTTCTTTGTTCTTTGTTCTAATTCCCTTTTTAAAGTGAATTTCTTTCCCTCTGTCTCTCTCCCTGACCACACATTTTATCTCTCCAGCTCCACTGGTGATGTGGACGATTTAGTGACCCAACTCTGGACGAGGTATGGTGACTGTAGTTACAGTGTCTCTGGGTCTGTAACATGACCAATAAATGGAGCAGAGGCTGCAAAGAGGGGAAGCTCTGTAAAGAGGGAGGAGGAGGAGGCTCTGCCCTACCCACCCAGGGTTTTCCAAGAGCAAAAAGAACAGTGGTCCTAATACCAAGCCCTGGGGAGCACCACTGTATACTCCCATTGAGTCTGAACAACAACCTTTCACCACTTCTCTCTGTTTACTGTTCCTTAGCCAATGTTATATCCACACTGTCACTGTCCCTTTACTCCATAGTGTTCGGTTTCCCTAACCTGTCTATTGAATGTCACTTGATCAAACACCTTTTGAAAGTCCATATATATAACTTCAATCACACCACCCTCATCAACCCTCTCCATTGTTTTATCAAAGACCTCCATAAAGTTTACCTCACCATCACCTCTCTCCACTCCTCAACTGTTGTTCAATTATCAGACTGATTATCCGACACCCAGTACTGGATGAGCAGAAATTTCCTCCAATTAAATATTGGGAAGACTGAAGCCATTGTTTTGACTCCCCACTCCAACTCTGTTCCCTTGCTATTGATTCCATCCGTCCCCCTATTAACAGTCTGAGATTCAGGCGGTCTGTTTGCAAACTTGGTGTCATATTTGACCACAAAATGTTCTCCCAAATGCATTTTCAGGATATCATTACAACCGCCTATTTCCACCTCAGTAACATCGCCCGACTTCACCCCTGTCTCAGCCCATCTGCTGCTGAAACCTCATTCATGCCTTCGGCACCTCTGGATGTGATTATTCCAACTCACTCCTGGCTTATCTCCCACATTCTACCATTTGTAAACTTGAGGTCCTCCAGAACTCTGCGAACCGTGTCCTAATTTCCTTTTCAGCTATCACTGACCGACATTGACTGCTGATTAGCAAAGTATTTATTTTAAAATTCTCCACCTTGTTTTCCCTCCATGATATCGCCCACATTCTATATGTGTAATATCCTCCAGCCCCACAAACCTTAAAGATATCTGCACTCCTCTCATTCAGGCTTCTTGTGTGTCCCTGATTTTAATTACTCCACCATTGAAAGCTGCACCTTCAGTTGTCAAGGCGGCAAGCTTCTGGAATAATCTCCCTTCAGAGCTCCACCTGTCTGCCTCTGCACCACTCCACTCATTTTCCTTCTTTAGGACACTCTGTAAAACCTACCTCTTTCACCAAGCTGTTGGTGATCTGACCCAATATCTCCATATATGGCTCAGTGTCATACATACAACCCTCTAGTCCCCTGTCACCACTCCTCTATCCAAGGAGGATTGGAAGATTCTGGCCAGTGCCTCTGCTATTTCCACCATCGCTTCCCTCAGCAACTCTCATACATCCCATCCAGGCCGGCTAAATGTTATACTTTATTGTGGTACAAAAGGTATTGGATTGAAAGGGGTTAATTGAACCTGTTTGTTCAGTGACTGTAATTAATGTCATTCTCCATGGAGCCTAATTGTGTCACTGGAGGGTTTCCCTCTTCTGTTAGTAAGGGGTTCCTTTCAATGAGTTATCCCATCGTGTCAGCGGCAGTATCATCACCGACACTAACAGGGATCAGCACCTCCAGCGAGAGTAAGGGAGAGGATAGATCAGAATCTGAGAGCAATAGATTGGAATGTTACAACAATGGGTCAGAATCTGAGAACAATCGACTGGGATGTTAGAACAATGGACAGGAGTTTATCCTCTTGGTTTGATTATTTTACTGTGGATGATTCTTGGATGACATTAGTGGATCGGATCTATTGTGCACTGAGGATGACTCAACATATTTATTATCCCATTCTTGCTATCGTTGGTGTCCCTGGTAAGTCTCTCTATCCAGCTATTAATTCTATAAACCTTGATTAACTGTTTTACTGCTCTTAACAACGGCCACTTCCATAATATCGTCCTCCATGGGAGCCCATTTGCTGCATAAACTCTGATCTGTGCCTTTGTCAAATCTACTATTCAAATGCTGTCCTGGTTACCATCCCTATTACAAACTGCCATAGATAACAGTCTATCCAAAACTCTGCTATCCATATCCTAATGGCACAAAGTCTCGTTCACCAACATCCCTGTGCTCAGTGACATACATTGGTTTTCTGTAGGACAGAGTTTATAGGAAGAAATAAATGGGGTGCGTAAGAAAAATGCCGCAATATTCATGGGCACTTTAATCTACATGTAGATTGGGCAAATCAGGTTGGCAAAGGTAGACTGGAAAATTAGTTCATAGAATTTATTCGTGAAAATTCCTCAGAGAAACACGTTCTGGAGCCAACCAGGAGCAGGCTGATCTGGAACTGGTAATGTGCAGTGAGACAGTATTAATCAAGAACCTCATGGTAAAGGAACTTCTAGGCGACAATGATCATAACATGATAGAATTTCAACGTTCAGATTGAAGAGAAAACTGTGGGCCTAAGACTGTTCTTTTTTTAAAATTAAAGGTAATGATAAGGATATGAAGGCATAGCCAGCCAAAGTGAACTGGGAAACTAGGTTAAAAGTTAGAACAGTAGAGATTCAGTGGCTGACTTTTAAAGAGATACTTAACAACTCTCAGCAAAGATTTAACTGAGTGAGAAAGAAAGACCCTTGGAGAAGGTTGCATCATACGTGGTTAAATAGGGAATTTAAGGATAATATTAAATTGAAAGAAACACTGTCCAAATCTGCCAAGATTAGTGGTTGGTGAAAAGATTGGACAGATTTTAAGAACCAGCAACGAATGACAAAAAAAGGGTAAAAGTAGAGTGTTGGAGAAAGCGAGCTAGTAATGTAAACAGAGAGTACGAGTTTCTACAAATATTTAATTAGGAAAAGAGGAACTAAAGTCAGTGTTAATCCTCGAGTGAGTGCGTTTGGGGAATTAATCATGAGAAACAAGGACATGGAGGAGGGGTTGTGTTGTGTCTGTTATCACTGTAGCAAACTTAGAAAACCTTCCAAAGATACATGAATCAAGAGGCAAAAAGGGAGCGAGAGACTTCAAACAATCACCCTATCCAGAGAAAATGTACTGATAAAACTATGACAACTAAAGGCTGACAGGACCCGCCATCCGTGGTTAACTAAAACAGTTAAAGATAGTATCAACCTTAAAAAAAAAAACATTTAATTATGCAAAGCTGGGTGGCAGGTCAGAAGATTGAACAGAATATAAACAGCAGCTAAGAACAACTAAAAGATTAATAATGTGGGGACAATTAGTATACGAGAGAAAGCTGGCAAGAAATATAAAGACAGATAGTAAGAGGTTCTAAATATATAAACAGGAAAATAGTTAACAAAGTGAGCGTTGGTCCTATAGAAAGTGAGTCTGTGGAATTAATAATGAATATTAAAAAGTTGACAACTGACTTGTACAGGAATTTTGCATTGGTCCTCACTATAGAGGATACAAGTAACACCCCAGTATTAGCTGTAATCCAGAAATGGAAAGGAGGGAGGAACTCAAGAAAATTACAATCACCAGGGAAGTGGTGCTAAACAAATAGATGGAGCTGCGGGCTGACAAATGCCCAGATCCTGACGGACTTCATCCTACGGTTTTAAAAGGAGTGGCTAGTGAGATAGTTGATGCGTTAGTTTTAATTTTCCAAAGTTCCCTAGATTTGAGGAAAGTTCCGTTAGATTGGAAAATAGCGAACGTAACTCCTTTATTCAAAACGTAAGGGAGACAGAAAGCAGGAAACTACAGGTCAATTAGCTTCACATCTCTCTTCGGAAAAATGTTGGAAGCTATTATTAAAGATGTTGTAGCAGGGCATTTAAAACAAATTAAGGTAATCCGGCAGAATCAACAGGATTTTGTGAAAAGGAAATCATGTTTAACCAATTTATTGGAGTTCTTTGAAGAAGTAACATGTGCTGTGGATAAAGGGGGACTGATGGATGTACTGTACTTAGATTTCCAGAAGGCCATTGATAAGGTGCCACATCAAAGGTTTTTGCAGAAAATAAAAGCTCATGGTGTCGGGGGTAAAATATTAGCATGGATGAAAGATTGGCTAGCTAACAGGAAACAGAGAGTAGGCATAAATGGGCCATTTTCTGGTTGGCAAGATGTGATGAGTGGTGTGCCACGGGAATCTGTCCTGGTGTCGCAACTTTTTACAATTTATATAAATGACTTGGATGATGGGAGTGAAAAAATGGTTGCCAAATCTGCTGATGACACAACGATAGGTAGGAAAATAACTTGTGAAGAGGACATAAGGAGGCTGAAAAGGTATATAGATAGGTTAAGTGAGTGGGCAAAGATCTGACAAATGGAGTATAATGCGGGAAAATGTGACATTGTCCATTTTGGCAGGAAGAATAAAAAAGAAGCATATTTAGATGGTGAAACATTGGAGAGTTCTGAGATGCAGAGCGATCTGGGTGTCCTAGTGCATGAATTACTAAAGGTTAGTCTTTAGGTTTTGCAAGTAATTAGGAAAGCTAATAGAATGCTATAATGTATTGGAATGGGAATTGAATGCAAAAGTAGGGAGGTTGTGCTACAGTTATGCAGAAAATTGGTGAGACCACATCTGGAGTACTGTGTACAGTATTGGTCTCCTTATTCAAGGAAGGATGTAAATGTATTGGAAGCATTCAGAGAAGGTTGACCAGACTAATACCTGGAATGGGCAGGTTGTCTTATAAGAAAAGGTTGGAAAGACTAGGCTTGTATCCACTGGAGGTTAGAAGAGCAAGAGGCGACTTGATTGAAGCATATGAGATACTGAGGGATCTTGACAGGGTGGATGTGGGAAGGATGTTTCCCCTTGTGGGAGAATCTAGAACTCGGGTTCACTGTTTAAAAATAAGGGGTCGCCCATTTAAGACAGAGATGAGGAGATTCTTTTTTCTGAGGGTCGTGAGTCTTTGGAACACTCTTCCTCAAAAGGCAGTGGAAGCAGAGTCTTTGAATATTTTTAAAGCCGATGTAGATAGATTCTTGATTAGCAAGTGGGTGAGTGGTTATTTGGGATAGGTGGGAATGTGGATTGAGGTTACAATCAGATCAGCTATCATCTTATTGAATGGCGGAGCAGGCTTGAGGGGCCAAGTGGCTTACTCCTGCTTCTAATTCGTATGTTTGTATGTTCGTATGTCAAGTCCCCAATATTAAAGGCCTGCATCCTAGGGCCTTAAAGTATGTGGCTGCAGAGATAGAGGAGGCATTGATTAAAATCTTCCAAAATTCCTTAGATTCGGGAATGGTCCCAGCGGATTGGAAAACAGAAAATGTAACAGATTTATTCAAGAAAGGAGGGAGACAGAAAACAGGAATCTATAGGCCAGTCAGCCTAAAATCTGTCATAGAGAAACTGCGAGAATACAGTAAGAATGAGTTTGTAGCAGCACACCTAGAAAATCATCATGGGACCAGACAGAATCAACATGGTTTTGTGTAAGGGAAATCATATGTAACTGTTTTATTAGAGCTCTTTGAGGAAGTAACAAGCAAGGTGGATAAAGGGGCACCTGGAGATGTGGTATACTTGGATTTCCAAATGCATGATGTAGGGGGTAACATATTGGCATGGATAAAGGATTCGTTAGCTAACAGGAAACATAGACTAGGGATAAATGGGTCTTTTTGCGTTAGCAAACAGTAACTGGTGAAGTACTACAGGGATCAGTGTTGGGGCCTCAAGTATTTACAATCCATATCGATGTCTTGGATGAAAGAACAAGATGTGTGGTAGCTAAATGTACCGATGACAGCAAGATGGGAAGGAAAACGGGTTGTCAAGAGCAGGTAAAGAATTTCCCAAATGACACAAATAGGTTAAAGGAGATTGGCAAAAATTTGGCAGGTGGAGTAGAATGTGGTATGATGTGAACTTGTCCATTTTGGCAGGAAGAATAGAAAAGCAGTATATTATTTAAATGTAGAGAGATTGCAGAACTCGGTGGTACAGAGGGATCTGAGTGTCCTGGTACAGGAATCAGAAAGAGTTAGTACACAGGGACAGCAAGTGGAATGAAAGAGGAAGGAAAATGTAATATTAGTGTTTATTGCAAAGGGAATCGTGTATAAAAGTGGGGACGTTTTACTGCAGCTATGCAGGACATTGGTGAGAACTCATCAGGTTTACTGTGTACAGTTTTGGTCGTCTTATTTGATAACAATGATATAACTACGTTTGAAGCAGGTAAGACAAAGTTCACTTGATTCATTCAGCGAATGAAGGGTTTATTTTATGAAGAAAGGTTGAAAATTTGGACTATAGTTTGAAAGAATAAGAGGTGATCTGAGTGAAACATGTAATATCCTGAGTGGACTTGATAGAGTCGAAACCGGGAGGATGTTTCCAGTTGTGGGGAGACTGGAACCAGGGGATAAAGATGATAATAAGAGTTCAGCCATGATCATCCATGATCCGAACGAATGGTGGAGAAGGCTCAAAGGGCCGAATGGACTACTCCTGCCCCTGGGACCCATTTTACTACGTCCAGTAACACCTCAATTTTAATATTCTCACTCGTGTGATCAAATCCCTCCATGTCCTCACCCCTCTGATTATCCCAATCCCCTGTCCATTTCCAATATTCCTGTAACTTGAACATTTTCAAGTCTTTTTCTAATTCCCTTTTTAAAGTGAGTTTATTTCACCTCTCGATGTGATTATTCCAACTCACTCCTGGCTGATCTCCCACATTCTACTCTCTGTAAACTTGATGTTCATCCAAAACTCTGCTGCCCGTGCCCTAATTCCCTGTTCACCTATCACTGACCTACATTTACTCCTGATTTAGCAATGTTTCTATTTCAAATTTCTCCACCTTGTTTGCCCTCCATGACATCGCCCCCACCCTATATCTGTAATATCTTCCAGCCCCACAACCCTTAAATATATCTGCACTCCTCTCCTGCAGCCCTCTTGTGTGTCCCTGATTTTAATTACTTCACCATTGGAAGCTGCACCTTCGGTTGTCTAGGCCCCAAGCTCTAGAATAATCTTCCTACAGATCTCTACCGCTCCGCCTCTCCACTCACTTTCCTTCCTTAAGACACTCCTTGAAACCTACCTCTTTAACCGAGCTGTTGGTCATCTGACCCAATATCTTTATAAATGGTTCCGAGCCATACATTGTTTCATAATGCTCCTGTGAATCATTTTCGGATGTTTTATGACAAAGGCACTATATAAAATGAGTTGCTGTTGTTGATGTTTGCTGGACTTTTTTCTTTTTTGCATTTGCATATCCGTGCTGCTAGCCTGTTATTATCCCATGTTTTTACGTGTAATGAATACTATTCTCCTGCTTGTGAACGCCAGAAATTTCCCCACCAGAGAGGTTAGACTGATTGGTCAGTAATTACAGTGTTTACTCCATCTGTCCCTTTTTAAACAGGGAGTAACAATTACAACCCTCCAGTCCCTTCTCATAACTCCCATAGCCAAGGAGGATTGAAAGGTTCTGGCCAGTGCATCTGCTATTTCCACCTTTCCATCTCTCAGCAACCCTCACACGTCCAATCCAGACCAGGTAAATGTTCTCCTTCATTGTGGTGCAAAAAGTGTTGGATTGAAAGAGGTTAACTGAACCTATTTGTTCAGTGACTGTAATTAATGCCTGTCCCCATGGATGCTACTTGTGTCACTGGAGAGTTTCCCCCTTCTATCAATAGAGGGACTTCTTTCAATGTGTCACCGCACAATATCAGCGGGAGTATCATCCGGGGCACAAACAGTGATCAGTGGCTACAGAGAGACGGAGGGAATAGATCAGAATCTGAGAACAATAGATTGCAATGTTACAACAATGGATCATAATCTGAACAATAGATTGGAATGTTCCAACAATGGGTCAGAATCTGAGAACAATAGATTGGAATGTTACAACAATGGGTCAGAATCTGAGAACAATAGATTGGAATGTTACAACAATGGGTCAGAATCTGAGAACAATAGATTGGAATGTTACTGCAATGGGTCAGAATCTGAGAACAATAGATTGGAATATTCCAACAATGAACAAAGAACAGTGTTCGCGGGAATGAATCTAGAACAATCACTTGACACTCAGGTCTGCTCCAATGTCAAACAGTTTATTTTGTTATGCCGGCGGGGAGCAGGTTACTGGGCTGTCCAGATGCCTCTCCATTGAACAAAGGAAAATCATCCATACTTATACATTTTCAAACAGTTACTCAGCCCATCCCGGCCGGACATGGTCCAATCACAACGATTATCGATTATATACATTGATTATTAGAGCCAATAGAAGCGGTTACTAGGCATAGAGGGGCTGCATGAACGGCCCACACACAGATAGGGGATTATTCATGATGTTTTCCATACCCCATTATCTTCATCTCGTTACCGGCCCATACACAGATAGGGGATTATTCATGATGTTTTCCATACCCCCTTATCTTCATCTCGTTACCGGCCCATACATAAAGAGGGGATTATTCATGATGTTTTCAGCTCTTTACAGGCTAGCACCTTTGTCAGCATTCCACAAGGGCATCTGCTTTTCATTTTAATTAGCCTTTTGTTTGAGAATGGATTACTCAGCTCCTGTGGAATGTGGCCAAGTTAACTGAGCCCCATGGTTCTTTGCAACCTCCTCACTGTTCACTAATATTATATGGTACTGGTTACTCAAATAATAATTAAACATTATGATATTTATGGCAGGTGCCTCTGCGCTTGGGAATACCCTACAACAAACAGGAACAGGCCATTCGGCCCCTCAAGCCTGCGCCGATCTTGATGCCTGTCTGAACTAACACTTTCTGCACTTCCGGGGCCCATATCCCTCTATTCCCTTCCTATTCATGTATTTGTCAAGATTTCTCTTAAACGTCGCTATCGTATCTGCTTCCACCACCTCCCCTGGCAGCAAGTTCCAGGCACTCACCACCCTCTGTGTAAAAAAACTTGCCTCGCACATCACCTCTAACCTTTGCCCCTAGCACCTTAAACCTATGTCCCCTAGTAACTGACTCTTCCACCCTGGGAAAAAGCTTCTGACTATCCACTCTGTCCATGCTGCTCATAACTTTGTAAACCTCTATCATGTCGCACCTCCACCTCCGTCGTTCCAGTGAAAACAATCCGAGTTTTTCCAACCTCTCCTCATAGCTAAGGCCGTCCAGACCAGGCAACATCCTGGTAAACCTCCTCCGTACCCTCTCCAAAGCCTCCACGTCCTTCTGGTAGTGTGGCGACCAGAATTGTACACAATATTCTAAGTGTGGCCTAACTAAGGTTCTGTACAGCTGCAACATGACTTGCCAATTTTTATACTCTATGCCCCGAACGATGAAAGCAAGCATGCCGTATGCCTTCTTGACTACCTTATCCACCTGCGTTGCCACTTTCAGTGACCTGTGGACCTGTACGCCCAGATCTTTTTGCCTGTCAATACTCCTAAGGGTTCTGCCATTTACTGTATACCTTCCACCTGCATTAGACCTTCCAAAATGCATTATCTCACATTTGTCTGGATTAAACTCCATCTGCCATTTCTCCGCCCAAGTCTCCAACCGATCTATATCCTGTTGTATCTTCTGACAATCCTCATCATTATCCGCAACTCCACCAACCTTTGTGTCGTCCACAAACTTACTAATCAGACCAGCTACATTTTCCACCAAATCATTTATACATACTACAAACAGCAAAGGTCCCAGCACTGATCCCTGCGGAACACCACTAGTCACATTCCTCCATTCAGAAAAACACCCATCCATTGTTACCCTCTGTCTTCTATGACTGAGCCAGTTCTGTATCCATCTTGCCAACTCACCTCTGATCCCGTGTGACTTCACCTTTTGCACCGGTTTGCCATGCGGGACCTTGTCAAAGGCTTTACTAAAGTTCATATAGACAACATCCACCACCCCTCCCTCATCAATCATCTTCGTCACTTCTTCAAAAAACTCAATCAAATTAGTAAGACACGACCACCCCTTTACAAAACCATGCTGTCTCTGGCTAATAAGTTCATTTGTTTCCAAATGGGAGTAAATCCTGTCCCGAATAATCCTCTCTAATAGTTTCCCTACCACTGTCGTAAGGCTCACCGGCCTGTAATTTCCTGGATTATCCTTGCCACCCTTCTTAAACAAAGGAACAACATTGGCTATTCTCCAGTCCTCTGGGACCTCACCTGTATCCAATGAGGATGCAAAGATTACTGTCAAGGCCCCAGCAATTTCTTCCCTTGCCTCCCTCTGTATTCTAGGGTAGATCCCATCAGGCCCTGGGGACTTATCTACCTTAATGCTTTGCAAGACACCCAACACCTCCTCCTTTTGATAATGAGATGACTGAAACTATCTGCACTCCCTTCCCTAGGCTCATCATCCACCAAGTCCTTCTCCTTGGTGAACACTGATGCAAAGTACTCATTTAGCACCTCACCCATTTCCTCTGGCTTCACACATAGATTCCCATCTCTGTCCTCGAGTGGGCCAACCCTTTCCCTGGTTACCCTCTTGCTCTTTATATATGTATAAAAAGCCTTGGGATTTTCCTTAATGAGTCAGATACTGAACGTTATATTGGAATGTTAAAACAATGGTTCTGAGTCTGAGAACAATAGATTGGAATGTTCCAACAATGGGTCAGATACTGTGAACGTTAGATTGGAATGTTCCAACAATGGGTCAGATACTGTGAACGTTAGATTGGAATGTTCCAACAATGGGTCAGAATCTGTGAACGTTAGATTGGAATGTTAGAACAGTGGACAGGAGTTTTTTTCTCGGATCTTTTCATTATTTCTATGTATGATTGACTATCTTTGGCCTCTCGGATATATTGGGCACTGACCGTTATTCAATACATTTACTATCCCATTCTGGCTGTTATTGGTGTCTCTGGCAAGTCTCTCTGCCTCGCCATTAATTCTATCAACCATGTTTAACTAAATTACTGTTCTTGTCATTTACTCTGTCCTACTTTTTCCTGTTATCCCTGATGAATATCTCCAGCTATTAGCTCTCTCAACCATTGCTAACTATATTGCAGGTCTTGTAATTTACTCTCTCATCTTTGCTGCTGTCGCTGTCTCTATTTCCAGCTATAAGATCTGTAAACGTTGGTTCACTCAAATACAGTTCTTGCAATTTGAATTATGGGAAGACAAAACCATTGTCATTGGTCTCCATTATAAATTCCGTCCACTATCCCAGATCCACTTACCCTGTCCTGGGCAATGTCTGAGGCTCAACCAGACAGTTCTATTTCTGTGTTCTATTTATAACTGAGCTGAGTTCATCTCCTATTCTCTCCATCACCAACCCTGCCTACTACCATCTCTGTAATATCACCCAGCTCCTATTCAGTCCTTCTGCTGCATAGACCCTCATCGGTGCTTTTGTTAAAACACAGTTGATTATTCCAATTCTATCCTGGTCACTCTCCCAGTTATAGACCTCCATAAACCAGAGCCTACCCAGAATTCTGCTGCCTGTATCCTAACTCACACCAAATCGAGATCACCCATCACCCCTGTGTTCACTGATCTACATTGGCTTCCAGTCTGACAGCACCTTAATTTTAATAATCTCGTTCTTGTGTTTGAATCCCTCCATTGCCTCACCCCTCCAATTCGTCCCATTACTTCATATCTTTCGCCTTTAACACGTTTTTTAAAAAATGTTCCTTTTAAAGTGAATTCTTTCCCTCTGTATCTACCCCTGACCATGATTTTCTGCTCTACAGGGCCACTGGGCCAAATGCCACGGAAGCTTGGATCCATAAAATGATGCAATCTGAGCTGCTGTCCGCTTCCAGCATGGCCTGTACAGTCGCCAATTCTGAGCAGGGCTCCAGCCTGGATGTAGCATGTGTACGTCTGTAGCAGGAAGTGGCTTCAATGCACCATTCCAGTAGCTTTGATGTATGCCTTTGTTGGTGTGTGAGCATGCCCAGTACATCATGTTGGTGAATGTCCACTATCTTGACAGCAGCCCCTTTACCTTCATTCTGAAGCAGTCAGCTGTTCCCACCATCTTCAGTTCTCCATGCAAAACCAGAAGGTGGCTCATCGGAGATAACGTAAAACCCCTTCTGGAGACAGCTCATGTTTCTACATCCCAAACCACCTCCCGTCGCCAACCAACCTCACGCGATTTACATGTGTATAACGTGAGCAATGAAGTCACCAGGAACATGGTGGAATAGACCATTCGTTTGTTGAAGCAATGCTTCCAATGCCTGAACCGCTCGGGTGTGGGGGGTGGGGGGGGGGGGGGGGTGGGTGCCTTCCACTACACACTGGAGCGGTGCCCAAGTTCATGGTGTTCTGCTGCACCCTTCATATCATCACCCTGATTAGGACACAGGCATTGGCACCAGGAATCCGGAGGCCACCTCAGGAGGAGGAAGCAGGGAGGGTATTTCCTGGATGCCTTCCACAGAGACTTGCTGACTGCTCCTATACAGTGCTACCCCAGTGGCTGTAGCTTTTTATATTCATGCATGGAATGTGGGTATCGCTAACTCGGCCAGAATTTATTGTCCATCGTTAGTTGCCCTTGAGAAGGAGATAGTGAGCTGCCTTCTTGGACCACTGCAGTCCATGTAGGGTAGGCGCACCCACAGTGCTGTTAGGAAGGAAGTTCCAGGATTTTGCCACAGCGAAAGTGAAGGGACGGTGATATATTTCTAAGTCACGATGGTGTGTGACTTGGAGGGAAATGTGCAGGTGGTGGTGTTCCCATGCATCTGCTGCCGTTTTCCTTTGAGGTGGTGGAGGTCGCGAATTTGGAAGGTGCTGTCTAAGGAGGCTTGGTGAGTCGCTGCTGGTCATCTTGTAGATGGTACACACTGATGTCACTGTGACTGGTGCTGGAGTCATGGAGTCATTTATGGTACAGATTAAGACCATGCTGGCTCTCTGCAGAGTAATCCAGTCAGGCCCATTCCCCCACTCAATCCCTGTGTTCCTGCAAATTTTTTTCCTTCAACTGTCCATCCAGTTTCTTCGGGAAATCATTGATCATCTCTACCTCCACCACTATTGTGGGTAGTCAGTTCCAGCTCATTACAAATCACTGCGTAGAACAAAAAACAAGTTCTTGTTCAGATTCCCCCTGCATTTCTTGTCAAATCTTTCAATCTGTGTCTCTAGTCCTTGTACTATTCGTTAATACGGACAGTTTTCCTTTTCTAATTTATCAAAGCCTGTCATAATCTAGTACACCTCGATTAAATCACCCTTCAATCTCCTTTGTTCCCCTTCGAACAAAGGCACATTTTCCAATCTTACCTTGTAACTAATCCTCCTCCCCCTTCCCTAGATCCATTCTGGTAAACCTCCTCTGTACCCTCTCAAGGAGACTCATACCCTTCCCAAAGTGTGCTGACCAGAACTGGACGCTATATTACATTTGGAGCCTAACCGCTGTTCTATAAATGTTCAGCATAACTTCCCTGCTTTAGTACTCAATGCCTCTGTTTTAAACCCAAATCCCATTTGCTTTGCTGTCAATTGTCAATATGTCCTGTTATCTTCACAGATTAATCCACCCGCAGGTTTCTCTGTTCCTCAACACTCTTTAGAACTGTGATATTAGTCAATACAGCTATTCTATTCCGACTGACAAAATGCATCACCTCACACTCCTCTCTATTAAATTCCATCTGTCAGTTGTCTGCCTATCAGTGTCCTGTTGCAGGTGGTTCATATCATCCTCACTCTTTGCTCTTCCTCCAAATTTGGTGTCATCGGAACATTTTGAGATTGTACTCATGGGACAATGGCCGCCCTGCGTTCCATCCCACCCCAATCCCTCAACCCAAACCTTCTGATTGTTTTTATTCTTTCATGGATTTGTGTCTCACTGTCAAGACTAGCATGTTCTGCCCATCCCGATTTGCCTTTGAACTGAGTGGCTTGCTCGGCCTTTTCAGAGTGCAGTTAAGAGTCAACCACATTGCTGTGGGTCTGGAGTCGCATGTAGTCCAGACCAGGTAAGGACAGCAGATTTCCTTCCCTAAAGGATTTTCATGAAGCAGATGGTTTTATACTTTCCAATGATAACCCAAAACTGCCAGCTTCCCAGTCACAGCAGCTCCAGGAGACTGAGAGAGAGCAGCAGCACAGCACTGATGGTGAAGTCCCATCACTAGGTCTGATACTCACAGTCACCAGCTCAAATATTAACACTGCGTGTACCTTCGAGGCTGGTGTAGAGCCGGAATCTGCACGTGGTGAGTCATAGTATCATAGGATTGTTGGAGCACAGAAGGAGGCCATTCGTCCCTTTGTGTCCGTGCTGGATCTCTGTGAAAATCAAGCAGCTCCTCCCACTGCCCCTGCCTTTTCCCAAAGACATTTTTTTTATCTTCAGATAATTATCCAATTACCTTTTGAAAATTACGTTTGAATTTGCCTCCACCACACTCTCAGGCAGGTCATTCCAGATTCTAACCACTCACTGTGTTTATCCTCATGTCACCTTTAGTTCTTCTACCAATCACCTTAAATCAGTGTCCTCTGGTCTTGATCCATCCACCAATGGGAACAGTTTCTCTCTATCCACCCTGTCCAAACCCCACATCATTTAAAACTCTTCTGTCAAATCTCATCTTCACCTTTTCTTCAAGCAGAACAGCCCCAGCTTCCCCAATCTATCTGTATAATGGAATTCCTCATCCCTGGAACCATTCCCGTAAATCTTTGCTGCGCCCTCTCTAATTCCTTTGCAACCTTCCTGAACTGAGGTGTCTAGGCCTGGACACAATACTCCAGTTGAGACTGAGGCTGTGTTTTATAACGTTTCATCATAACATCCTTGCTATTGTACTCTCTGTCTCTGTTTATTAAAGCCAGGATTCTGCATGCCTCACTAACTGCTTTCTCAACCTGCCTGCCACCTCCAACAATAGGATCACGTATACCCCTCAGGTCTCTCTGCTCCTGCATACCCATTAGAATTTGATCCTTTATTTTCACTTGCTTCTTCACGGTCTTGCTACCAAAACGAAACACTTCACATGTCTCCACATTAAATTTCATCTGCAATGTGTCCTCCCATTCTACCTGCCTGTCTCTGTCCTCTTGAAGTCTATCATATCCTCCTCTCTGTTCACAATAATGCCGAGTCTTCTGTCAGCTGCAAATTTTGAAATTGTTCCCTCTAGACTGAAATACAGGTCATTAATGTAGATCAAGAACAACAGTGGCCCTATCCTGACCCCTGGGGAACACCACTATAAACGTTCCTTCAATCTGAGAAATAACTGTTCACCATTACTCTCCATTTAACATGTCTCCAATTTCAGCATTCACAGCCAACAGCAGCAGCCTCCTGTGATTCAGTGCAGCTTCCTTTTTAAGAGGGACAGACTGCCTTAAAGAGCTGAATTCTGGCTGCAAAATGAGCCATCCACACACACAGTTAAGCCCCTGTTAAATGTGCAGACAGTCGGCAGCGTGGGTCACCCTGGGCGGCATGTAGATTTCATGGAAATGTTGAGGCCGCAGGAAGTTTGTGTGTCACCTGCCTCAACAAGAACGGGCACGGGAAGATCATGAACCATCTGCCCAAAAAAAGACACAAATCTGATTTTGTCACTCTTTCTAGTTCCCTTTCACTATTTCACCTTCTCTCTCTCTCTGTCTCTCTCTCTCTTCGCTCTCTGTGTCTCTTGCTCATAAAATCAGAGATTGCTGCAGCACAGAAGGAGGATATTGGGCCCATTGTGTGAGTGCTGTCTCTTTGAAAGAGTTATCCAGTTAGTTCCTCTCCCCTCCTCTTTCCCCAGACTCCTGCTTTGTTTCCCTTTCAAGTATTTGTTAAATTCCCTTTTGAAATATATTATTGAATCTGCTTCCACCATGTTTTCAGGCAGTGAATTCCAGATCCCAACAACTCGCTGTGCAAGAAAATTCTCCTCATTTCACCTCTGGTTCTTTGTCAATTACCTTCAATCCGTGTCTTAATACTGCACTTTCTGACACTGGAAACAGTTTCACATTAATTACCCAATCAAAACCGATCTATATCCTGCTGTATCCTCTGACAATATTCATCACTATCCGCAACTCCGCCAACCTTTGTGTCATCTGCAAACTTACTAATCAGACCAGCTACATTTTCCTCCAAATCATTTATATATACTACAAATAGCAAAGGTCCCAGCACGGATCCCTGCGGAACACCACTAGTCACATTCCTCCATTCAGAAAAGCGCCCATCCACTGATACCCTCTGTCTTCTATGACTGAGCCAGCTCTGTATCCATCTTGCCAGCTTATCTCTGATCCCGTATGACTTCACCTTTTGTATAAGTCTGCCATGAGGGACCTTGTCAAAGGCTTTACTGAAGTCCATGTAGACAACATCCACTGCCCTTCCTCCATCAATCATCTTCGTCAATTCCTCAAAAAACTCAATCAAGTTAGTGAGACACGATCTCCCCTTCACAAAACCATGCTGTCTCTCGCTAATAAGTCCATTTGTTTCCAAATGGGAGTAAATCCTGTACCGAAGAATCCTCTCCAATAATTTCCCTGCCACTGACGTACGGCTCACCGGCCTGTAATTTTCCTGGATTATCCTAGCTACCCTTCTTAAACAAAGGAAGATCATTGGCTGTTCTCCATTCCTCTGGGACATCGCCTGTAGCCAATGAGGATACAAAGATTTCTGTCAACGCCCCAGAAATTTCCTCCTCTGGGGTAGATTCCATCAGGCCCTGGGGACTAATCTACATTAATGTTTTCCAAGACGCCCAACACCTCCTCCTTTGTGATTTCGACACGACCCAGTCTATCTACACTCCCTTCCCTAAACTCATCATCCACCAAGTCCATCTCTTTGGTGAATACTGAGGCAAAGTATTCATTTAGTCCCTCACCCATTTCCTCTGGCTCCACACATAGATTATCTCCTCTGTCCTTGAGTGGGCCAATCCTTTCCCTTGCTACCCTCTTGTTCTTCATATACGGATAAAAAGCCTTCGGATTTTCCTTAATCCTGTTTGCCAATGACTTATCATAATTTCTTTTAGCCTTCCTGACTCCTTGCTTAAGTTCCTTCCTACTTTCTTTATATTCCTCAAGGGCTTCGTCTGTTCCCAGCCTTCTAGCCCTTATGAATGCTTCCTTTTTGTTTTTTGACTAATCTCACTATATCCCTCGTTATCCAAGGTTCCCGAAACTTGCCAAACTTATCCTTCATCCCCACAGGAACATGCCGGTCCTGGATTCTGATCAACTGACGTTTGAAAGACTCCCACATGTCAGATGTTGATTTACCGTCAAACAGCCACCCCCAATCAAAATTCTTCAGTTCCTGCCTAATATTGTTATAATTAGCCTTCCCCCAATTTATCACCTTCACTCGAGGACTACTCTTATCCTTATGCACAAGTACCTTAAACCTTATGGAATTATGATCACTGATCCCGAAATTCTCCCCTACGGAGACTTCGACCACCTGGCCAGGCTCTTTCCCCAATACCAGGTCCAGTACGACCCCATCCCTAGTTGGACTATCTCCATATTGTTTCAAGAAGCCCTCCTGGATGCCCCTTACACATTCTGCCCCATCCAAGCCCCTAGCACTGAGTGAGTCTCAGTCAATATAGGGGAAGTTAAAATCAGCCATCACAACAACCCTGTGACCTTTACATCCTTACAAAATCTGTCTACCTATCTGCTCCTCTATCGCCTGCTGGCTTTTGGGAGGCCTGTAGTAAACCGCCAACATCGTGAATGCACCCGTCCTATTCCTGAGCTGTAACAATATTGTCTCGCTGCATGACCCCTCCGAGGTGTCCTCCCGCAGTACAGCTGTGATATTCTCCTTAACCAGAAAAGCAACTCCCCCACCCCTTTCACTTCCCCTCTATCCCGCCTGAATTTCTAAATCCCGGAACATGTAGCTACCAATCCTGTCCTTCCCTCAACCAAATCTCTGTAACAGCAACAACATCATAGTTCCAAGTACTAATCCAAGATCTAAGTTCATCTGCCTTACCTGTTATACTTCTCACATCAAAACAAATGCACTTCAGACCACCAGTCCCGCTGAACTTAGCAACATCTCCCTGCCTGCTCTTCCTCTCAGTCTTACTGGCCTTACTCACTAGTTACGCTCAGTTATTTCACTTGCTAACCTACTGCTCCTGTTCCCACCCCCCGCCACACTAGTTTAAACCCTACCGAGTAACGCAGATTTGTTCCTCCACGTCCTTCCCACCAGCTGGTGACCTATAGACAACAAGAAGCAATGTAACTGCAACTTTTTTGCTCCTTCGCTCCACCCATTTAGATTCTGTCCCTGACCCACTCCCCCCTCCCCCCGCCTGGGACATTCTCTCTCTCCAGCACTATAATATTCTCCTTAATCAATACCACCACCCCTATTGCTATTCTTCCTTCTATCATTCCTGAATACCTTGTATCCAGGAATATTTAACACCCAGTCCTGCCTTTCTTTGGACCAGGTCTCTGTTGTAGCCACAACACCATATTTCCACATGGCAATCTGCACCTATACCTCACCAGTCTTATTCACCACACTCCATGCTTTCACATACATGCACACCAACCCTCACGTAAATGTTATTACTTTCTCCCATTCTCTAACCCCACCTAATAACATTCTGAACCCTGCTGTAGTGCTATCCAACTCTTCCCGTATTCTGTGCACCTTGGAATTCCCATCTGATGTTTTCTCCTGGTTCCCATACACCTGCCAATTTAGTTTAAACCCTCTGCAATAGCACGAACAAATCGCCCCTCAAGGGAATTAGTCTTCTGCTCTGTTCTGGTGTAAATCGTCCAGCCTGTACAGATCCCACATTCTCCATAACTGGTCCCAGTGTCCAGGAATCTAAACCTCCCCGCTTCTGCAGCATCCTTCCAGCCATACATCCATCTGTACTATCCACCTATGTCTCTACTCACTCGCATGGTGTACTGAGAGTAATCCGGAGATTACGTCTTTGAAGTCTTGCTTGCTAACTTCTTTCCCAGCTCCCTGAATTCTGACTGCAGGACAACCTCCCTCTTTCTGCCTCTGTCGTTGCTTCTTATGTGGACCACGACTGCTGGCTGTTCACCCTCCACCTTCAGGATGCTCTGCAGCCGCTGGATGATATCCTTGACCCTGACCCCAGGGAGGGAACACACCATCATGGATACACATCTGCGGCCTCAGAAACCATTATCTATCGAATTTCCTATCACGATCAACATTCCAGTCTTCCCTGTAAACCCCCCCCCCTCTTCCCCCAGTACAGCTGAGACAGCCCTGGTACCATGGCCTTGCCTGTGGCTGCAGTCTCCAGATGAACCATCAGTATTGAATACTGGTTGGAGAGTGAGATGCACTCAGGAGTCTCCTGTGCTACCTGCTGATTCTTCTTGACGTGCTCTCCACAAATTACTCAAGCTCACATATATACGACAGTGACATCCATGGTCCCACCATCTGCAGCTTGTACATCATCCCAGAGAGCAGGATGAGGGGGAGGTGAGAGTTAAGAAGGGACATAAGGCAGGAACATAACATCATCCTGAATGCTCTCGCTGATGCCGAATGCTACGGCCTCTGTCACAGCCAGTCCCATGATGTGGAGAATCATCTCCTCCCTCAGGCTCAGGGATGAAGGAATGCCTGGTCCTCGCTGGTTCACTGCTGCTCCCTGTGATTATGGGCCACCTTGTCCTGTAAGAGAGAGGGCAAAATGCCAGTGATTGTGTTGCACTGTGTTTGTGTGATGTGCCTGCCATAGTTGAATAGCTGGAGGTATGTGGAGGCACTGAGAGGTGGGTGTGAGGCTGGTATTAGTGGAAGGTGTGTGAGGGTGAGCTGGGCTATGTGAGGTGTGAGTCCTGAGTGTTAGGGACTGCTGATGGGTCAGTGATGGGGGTGTGGTACATTGAGCAGTGTGAGAGGTTGGTGGTGTTGGGGGTAGGAGATGCCTTTCGGAGATGAATTCACTGACATTGACCACCCGAGTGAGCTCATTAAACTTCTTCTGGATCTTCTGCCAGGTCGTCGGGGCCAGACTTCTTGCATTGACCTCCCTGACCACCTGCTCCCATTCCCTTCGGAGGGCGTTCCTTGAGGGTCTCCATCCCACCCCACAGAAGTATGGCCTCTCTCCTCCTGTCACCCACCATGACTAAGGCCTCCAGCACTACATTCGTGATCCGCAGAGCCCTCTCTCTGTCCTAGTATCCCATTTACCTTGTCTACAATTGCAGCATTCACAGTCAGCAGCAGCAGGCTCCTGTGATTCAGTGCAACATTCCTTTAAGAGGGAAGAACTACCTTTAAGAGCGGAATCCTGGCAAACATCTGCCAGACCCACACACTCAGGTCCCTCTTCAGCGTGCAGACAGACAGCAGCGCAGTCATGCTCAGGAGCATGTAGAATTCGTGGAAATGTGGAGGCAGCAGGACGTTTGTATGTCACCTGTCAGAATAGGAATGGGTACGGGAAGATCATGACCCCTCTGCCCAAAAGGTGATGCAAACCTGATTTTCTCACTCTTTCTATTTCTCTTTCCCTCTTTCACACTGTTTCTCTCTCTCTCTCTATCTTTCTCCCTCTCTCTTCTCTCTCTGTCAGTTGTTCATAGAATCAGAGATTGATGCAGCATAGAAGGAGGATATTCGGCCCTTTGTCTCAGTGCTGTCTCTTTGAAAGAGCTGTTTAATTCGTTCCTCTCCCCTCCTCTTTCCCCAGATTCCTGTTTATTTTCTTTTTCCTTTTCAAGTATTTGTTAAATTCCCTTTTGAAAGATATTATTGAATCTGCTTCCACCATGTTTTCTGGCAGTGAATTCCAGATCCCAACAACTTGCTGTGTAAGAAAATTCTCCTCATTTCACCTTTGGTTCTTTGTCAATTACCTTCAATCTGTGTCTTCTTAATACTGAACTTCCTGACACTGGAAACAGTTTCACATTAATTACCCTATCAAAACCCTTCATGATTCTGAATTCTATTTGAATTCTCCCCTTACCATTCACTGCTGTAAAGAGAACAATCCCAGCTTTTCCAATCTCTCCATGTAACTGAATTCCCAGATCCCTGGTACCATTCTAGTAAATCACCTCTGTATCTTCACTGAGTCCTTGACATCCTTACCAAAGTGTGGTGATCAGAATTGGACACAATTCTCCAGCTTGGACCTAACCAATGATGTATAAAAATCAGCATTTCCTCCTGGGTTTTATTACTCTTTGCCTCTCTCTCTAACACCAAGGACACTACTTGTTACCTTCAAAGATCTCTGTGTGTACACCCCAGGTCTCTCTAACCCTGCACCTACTTCAAATGGTACCATTTTGTTTATATTGTTCCTCCACATACTTCCTACCCAAATGTCTCACTTCACACTTCACTTTGTTAAATTACATCTGCCATGTTCCTGCCCATTTCACCAGTCAGTCTCTGTCTTCCTCAAGTCTGCTACTATCCTTCACACTGTTTATTAACATTTCTGAGCTTCCGTCGATCTGAAAACTTTGACATTATCCCCTCTGTACATAAGCCCATTGCATTAACATACAGCAACTGTGATCCCAACAGTGACCCTGTGGGAACCCCACTGTGTACTTCCGTGTAGACTGAACAATAACCATTCTCCACCACTCTCTGCTTTCTGTCACATAGCTAATTTCCTGCATGCTGCCATTGAATTTTTTTTTAAAACTTCCATTTATGTAGCGCCTTCATGATCACTGCATGTCCCAAAGCGATTTACAATCACTGAGTACTGATTAAACCCTAGTCACTATTGTAATGTAGGAAAGATGGCAGAAAAGTTCCACACAGCAAGATCCCACAAGCAGCAATGTGATAATGATCAGATCTTTAACATCCACCTGGGAGGGCAGATGTTGGTTTAATGTTTCATTCGACAGACGGCACATCTCACAGTGCAATACTCCCTCAGTAATGTCACTGCAGTGTCAGCCTTGATTCTTGTGATCAAGTCCTGCAGTGACACTTGATCCTAGAAGCTTGTGACTGAAAGGGGAGAGAGCGACAAACTGAGCCACGCTGACATTGGTCCTTTAATCCTATGTGTTTCTAACTTGGTAACACGGCTGTTATGTGGTACTTTATCAAATGCCTGTTTAAAGGATAGGAATATTAGGAAAGTGGAGGCAAGAACAATCATAGAAACATAGAATAGCATTGCACTGAAGAAGGTCATTTGGTCCAACATGTCAGTGCTGGCCCTTTTGAAGATCTTCCCGTTCGTCCCACACCCTGGCTCTTTTTTTTATTCATTCATGGGATTTGGGCATCACTGGCTTGGCCAGCATTTATTGCCCTTGAGAAGGTGATGGTGAGCTGCCTTCTTCAACCGCTACAGTCCATTTGGAGTAGGTAGACCCACAGTGCTGTGAGGAAGGGATTTTGACCCAGCGACAGTGAAGGAAGAGCGATATAGTTCCAAGTCAGGATGGTGTGTGACTTGAAAGGGAACTTGAGGGTGGTGATGTTCCCATGTATTTGCTGCCCTTGTCCTTCTAGTTGGTAGAGGTCGTGGATTTGGAAGGTGCTGTCGAAGGAGCCTTGGTGCATCGCTGTAGTGCATCTTGTAGATGGTACACACTGCTGCTACTGTGCGTCGGTGGTGAAGGGAGTGAATGTTTGTAGATGGGGTGGCAATCAAGCGGGCTGCTTTGTCCTGGATGGTGTCGAGCTTCTTGTGTTGTAGGAGCTGCACCGATTCAGGCAAATGGAGAGTATTTCACCACACCCCGGACTTGTGCCTTGTAGATGGTGGACAGGCTTTTTGGATTCAGGAGGTGAGTTACTTGCCTCAGGATTCCTAGCCTCTGACATGCTCTTGTAGCCACGGTAATTATATGGGTACTCCAGTTCAGTTTCTGGTCAACGGTAGCCCCTCGGATGTTGATAGTGGGGGATTCAGCGATGGTTATGCCATTGAATATCAAGGGGAGATGGTTAGATTCTCTCTCGTTGGAGATGGTCATTGCCTGGCACTTGTGTGGCACGAATGTTACTTGCCACTTATCAGCCCAAGCCTGGATGTTGTCCAAGTCTTGCTGCATTTCTGCACGGACTGCTTCAGTATCTGAGGAGTCAGGAATGGTGCTGAACATTGTGCAATCATGAGTGAACATCCCCACTTCTGACCTTATTATTGAAGGTAGGTCATTGATGAAGCAGCGGAAAATGGTTGGGCCTGGGACACTACCCTGAGGAACTCCTGCAGTGATGCCCTGGAGCTCAGATGATTGTCCTCCAACAACCACAACCATCTTCCTTTGCACTAGGTATGACTCCAGCCAGCGGAGGGTTTGAGATAATGAGGTAATGAGATCAGGAGCTGAGTGGCTCTAGCAGAACCTAAACTGAGCGTCACTGAGCAGGTTATTGCTAAGCAAGTGTTGTTTGATAGCACTGTCGGTGACACCTTACATCACTTTACTGATGATTGAGAGTAGGCTGATGGGGCGGTAACTGGCCGGGTTGGACTTGTCCTGCTTTTTGTCTGCAGGACATACCTGGGCAATTTTCCACATTGCCAGGTTGCTGCCAGTGTTGTAGCTGTACTGGAACAGCTTGGCTAGGGGCGTGGCAAGTTCTGGAGCACAGGTCTTCAGTACTATTTCCGGAATATTGGCAGGGCCCATAGCGTTTGCAGTATCCAATGCCTTCAGTCGTTTCTTGATATCACGTTGAGTGAATCGAACCCTGAGAAACAGTACTGTCTACTCCCCTCCACTTCCAGTCTGAACAATGACTGTTCACCACTTCTCTCTGCTTCCTGTCCCTGAGTCACTGTCATATCCACACCATCACTGTCACATTAATCCATGTCTTCCATTTCTCATAACAAGTCTATGAAATGTTATTTGTTTACAGGCCTTTTGAAATTCTATATACATAAATGGATATACACGAGTAGGGGCGGAACATGTTGGTATGGTTCTTCATGAATACTTTGTATCTGTCTTCACAAAATGGGGGGACGATGCAGATATTGTGGTTAAGGAGGAGGAGTGTGAATTATTGGATGTGATATACATAGGGAGAGAGGAAGAATTAATGGGATTAGCATCCTTGAAAGTTGATCCATCACCAGGGCCAGTTGAAATGTATCCTAGGCTGCTAAAAGAGGTGAGAAAGGAAATAGCAGAGGGTCTGACCATCATTTTCCAGTCCGCACTGGATACAGTGTAGTGCCAGAGGATTGATGAACTGTTTAAATAGTACCTCTTTAAAAAGGGAGCAAGGGATAGACCGAATAATTGCAGGCCAGTCAGTCTAACCTCAGTATTGGGCACATTATTGGAATCTATTCTGAGGCAGGATCACGTGTCACTTAGAAAGTCACAGGTTAGTCACGGATAGTGAGCATGGATTTGATAAGGGAAGATATTGTTTGACCAAATTGATTGAATTTTTTGAAGAAGTAGCAAGGATGATAGATGAGGGTAGTGCAGTTGATATGGTCTACATAGATATTGGCAAGGCTTTTGTCAAGATCCCATATGGCATGCTAGTTAAACAAATAAAATCCCATGGAATCCAGGGAAATTCAGCAAGCTGGATACAAAATTGTCTCAGTGACAGGAAACAAAGGGTGATTGTTGACGGGTGTTTCACTGACTTGAGGCCTGTTTCCAGTGGCGTTCCACAGGGCTCAGTACTGGGTCGCCTGCCTTTTGGTAGCATATATTAATGATTTGAACGTAAATGTAGGGGGCATGATCAAGATGTTTCCAGATGGTACACAGATTGTTCTTGCAGTAGATAGCGAGGAGGATAGCTCTATGCTGCAGGAAGAAATTGATGGGAGAAAAGTGACAAATGGAATTCAACCTGGATAACTGTAAGGTGATGCAATTGAGGAGGTCAAACAAGGCAAAGGGATAGACGATTAATAGGAAAATACTGAGAAGTGTAGAGGAAGTGAGGGACCTTGGAGTCAATGTCCACTGATCCCTGAAGTTAGCAGGTCAGGTCGATAAGGTGGTTAAGAAGGCATATGGAATCCTTTCCTTTATTAGCTGAGGTATAGAATACAAGAGCAGGGAGGTTATGCTGGAACTGTATAAATCATTGGTTAGGTCACAACCTGAGTACTGTGTGCAGTTTTGGTCACCTCATTCACAAAGGATGTAATTTCACGAGAGAGGGTATGGAGGAGATTTATGAGGATGTTGCCCGGACTGGAAAAATGCAGCTATGAATTAAGATTAGATAGGCTGGGGCTGTTCTACTTGGAAGAGAGGAGTTGAGGGGAGATCTGATTGAAATGAGCAAGATATATTTTTGTGCTGGGTTATGACCTCTAGAATTTTCCAACCACCAACGTGAGACTGATAGTTACAGGGTTTATCCAACCTCTACTTTTTTAAACAGTGTAACATTTACCCTGCAGTCCTCTGGCATCACTCCCATATCCAAGGAGGATTGAAAGATTCTGTCCAGTGCCTCTTTTATTTCCACCATTCCTTCCCTCAGTAACTATCATACATCCCATCCAGACTGGATAAATGTTCTACTTTACTGCGATACAAAATATGTTGGATTGAAAGGTGTGAACTGGACCTGTTTGTTCAGTGACTGTAATTAATGTCAGTCTCCATGGACCCTAATGGTGTCACTGGAGGGTTTCCCTCTTCTATTAAGAAGGGACTCCTTTCAATGTGTTATCCGATAGTGTCAGTGGGCGCATCAACCCCGGCACTAACAGAGATCAGCGGCTGCAGAGAGAGGGAGAGGATAGATCAGAATCTGAACAATAGATTGGAATGTTACAACAATGGGTCAGAATCTGAGAACAATAGATTGGAATGTTACAACATTGGACAGGAGTTTATCCGATTGGTTTGGCCTGGTTACTGCCGATTATTATTGGATAACATTAGAATGGCGGATCTTTTATGCTCTGAAGATGATTCAATTTATTTACTATCCCATCCTCGCTATTATTGGTGTCCCTCGTAAGTCTCTGTATCCAACTATTGGATTCATAAACCATATTTCACTGATTTAGTGTTCTTGTCATTTAAATCGTGAGAAGACTGAAACCATTATCTTCAGTTTCTGTCACAAACTCCATTTCCTGTCCATGATCTACATCCCCCTCGCTGGCCATTGTCTGAGGTGGAACCAGGAAGTTTACAACCTCTGGTATCTATTTAATGCTGAGCTGAGTTCATCCCCATATTCTCTCCATCCCCAACCCTGCCAATTGTTATGGCCAGGTGAGGAGGGGTCAAAGTCGCTCGTCTTTATTTGATCACAACAGTGTTTGTCCTTTATAAACGGTGAATATGCTTAACGTCTCAGTGAGTGTTTTACATTTTACCTTTCGTATGATGATGAAGGAATTGATTGGACAGGTTCTCTTGAGTTTAAACATGAAAGAGGTGAGTTTATTATACTTAACAATATAAACCCGATCTAAATAAAATCATTAAAATAAATAGAACACATTTATGCGCACACTCACACAGGAATCACACAGAAATACATTACAGAGTGAGAAGTAAATTTGTGGTTGGATTGGAGTCCAGAATAAATATATTTTTTTAAACTCATTCTGTGAGGTTTGACCATTCCGTCGTCTTCCTGCAGAAGTTGTATCCTTGAAGTCTTTTTCTGGTCAATGTGCAGTTTGTGGCTGGTCCACATGGCTCTGGGAATTCTTTGAGGCACACTTGTAGGTGGCTTTCTTCCCCTGGTTACTCTGTCTGTAGCAATCTGTAGGCTTGGAGGGCCCATATTCGCATGTGGTTTTCAAATTTGTGATGTTATGTGGAGAGGGAGATGGAGAGAAAGGGAGGGGTGTGGGGGGAACACAGCCCTCCTGCTTCAGCTCATTTTGAATCACTGACTTGTCTGTTTTTGTCCAGGGAAAACTCTCAGCTTTCGCAGGGATAGACAGTCTCCAGTCTGACTCAGTGTATTCGCTGGACTGTTGCAATGACATTCAAGGTTAGGACCTTCTATCTCCCCAGGGCTCAGGATACCAGTATTTACTCTTGGAGGAGTTTGCTCTTTCAAAGTCAGTGTGTCAGGATGGCCTTGTATGCCGTGTTCATGAATATAATCTCAGGTAATTCAATCACTGGAGCAAGCCAATGATTTGGGTCCAGGCTCATCAGACATATGTCTCCTGTTGTAGGCTTTAGAATGTGAAAAGGTGTGTCAGATGCCAATTGCGGTGGCCATCTTGGCTGCCAGTTTTTTCAAGGATAACGGCAAGATTTTTTTTCTATTTAAGGTTTACTGTAAGTTTCCAAACTATGAATTAAATTTTATAATTTGGCATATTGTGTGATCTTGATACCGCCACAGCACACGTGGAAAAAATCTGATAACAAGAACATTTCATTGCAGGATTGTGGGAATAAAAAGAAGAAAGCACACATTGATTATCAATAATCACTTCCCAAACTGACATATTAATCTTCGAGTTACTGCAGCTGAGATTGTCTGTTAAAGTTGTACTGATTTAATGTTTTGGTGTTTTGTCTGGGATGGTTATGTGTCGGGTTCGACCCTGGACATTGCATCAGCGATTCCATTGTATCTTTTTTTCTCTCCTGCAGTGAAGCTTAAACCATTCAGGTTCCTTCACCTTGATAATCTTTCTCCCTAAACCGACAGTGTGTAATAAATTGTTTTTTTTTAGCCCCTGTGAGGTGTCTGAGATTTCCTCTGGGCCTTTGTTCTTGCTGAGTTCGGCTTTGAAATTGGTGGGTTTGATTAGATTTGGGTTTGGGACCTGATCATTGGGTTCTTCAGTGGGTAGATCCACACTGACCTTACTTTTAGCTTTCTGGTGAGGTACACAAGTGCTGTTTACTTTAGGGTATTTTCCCTTCCCTTTTCCCCCTACTACGGGGACACTCATTTCTCTAACCAGCCCCATGTCCTCTGAGATTTTATGGCTCGCAGGTGGCTGTCCATCTTTCACTGCACTCTCCTGCGACACCTCGACTCGGTGACGCATCTCCCTCACTATTGGCTTGCCTTTTTGGGAACTTTCTTTTGTCATTGCATGTTTCTGTAAATGCTGTTAGCAGACTTTTTAGGTTGCCTCATTGACCTGCATTTAAGAAGGAGAGTGTGTGGTCTAATTTATCTAACATTTCAGGGTTGGCTAATCGGAGAGTAGGGGATTCCATTTGGGAATCCTCCTGGCCCTCCTCTAACCTGTCCTCACTGTCCTTTTCAATCCTTGCCTCCTGACAGTCTGCCAGATCTATACTTGTCTGTCCCCTCCACAGCCTTTGTTTTTTGCCTTTGGTCTGGGGGGTCATTTAAATAATTTACCTGGCTGTTTCTTTTGCCACTCGATATGGAACTCTGGACTGGGATTTCAGGGATTCACCCTGCAGTGGGAATAGTAACAATACATGATCGCTGGGATGAAATGTTCTGACCTAGGAATGTTGCCTGATTACATTTTCATAGCTGCCTGGGAGGTCCTTAGGTGTTCCTGAGCCATTACACAGGCACTCATGAGCCGCTCCCAGAGCATGGAGATGTAGTCTAACATGGAGGACTCATCCCTGTGTCCCAAAAACTTCTCCTTGATTAGTTTAAGATGACCTCGTGTCCATAACGTAATTCAAAGAGACTAAAGCCAGTGGACTCACTGGATAAGTCCCTGGTAACCAACAGATGAAATGCCATCCCTTTGTCCCAGTCATGGGGTTACTCATAGCAGTATGGCCTGATCATTGTCTTTAGGGTCTGGTGGTACTGCTCCAAAGCTCCTTGTGACAGTGGGTGGTAGGCTTTAGCTGGGTTATGTCTAGAATACCCATGACCTTTTCAAATATACTGGACGTAAAATGTGTGCCCTGATCCATCTGAATCTCAGCAGGCAGCCCATAACGGGTTAGCTCCTCCACAACTACCTTGGCAGAGATAGTTCTTCGGGGGAATGGCTTCTGGGAATCGGCTCACCACATTCATAATGGTGAGAAGATACTGGTAATCCCGTTTTGTTTTCAGCAGGTATCCCACATAATCCACCAGCATTCTGCTGAAGGGTTCCACAAATTCTGGTATGGGTATTAGGGTGAAGGTTTTATTGCAGGTTGGGGCTTCCCCACGACATGGCAGGTGTGACCAGTTGTACAGAACTCCTCCACATCTTTGTGCAGTTGTGGTCAGTCAAAATGCTGTCTTATGTGGGCTTTAAATTTTCATACATGAACATGTCCAGTCATTGGAAGTTCATGGGCCATTGATATTTCTTTAAGGGACCTCAGCGGCACCACTATCTGGTGACGCACTGTCCACTCTTCATCCGCAGGTTTGTAAGGAGGTCTCCACTTCCTCACCAGCACCTCATTCTTTAAATAGTGGCACTCTGCAACTCCCTCTGCTTCAGTTTTGGTTTGGACGGTCTGTGCTAAGTTTTAACACTGGGTCGAGTTGTTGAGCCTCAACTAAGGAAGATCTGTTTAACACATCCTTTGTGTTTTCTACCTTCCCAAAGAAGTTTTCAGACAACCAGACAGTAGGGTCATCGTCTCCAGTGTCAGTTCAGCCGCCTCTGATGGGGGTTGTTTAGCCATGGACCGAGTCACCACAGAATCAGGGCGAATGCCAGGGACCTTCTCCTGTAACTGCTCTGTGTCCCTGATCTCTTGTGGTCTCTCCAGAACCTTTGTGGAAGCTGCAACCTTTTCCCTGCCAGATCAATACCCAGGAGCAGGTCCCCATGGCTACTGGTCCTGAAAATAGGTCGCACTCCAAGTGCACCCAATATAAAGGTATGGACATATACTGTCTTCCAATACCATTCGCTAACACTCCTGCATTCACTGCACTCCCCGAGAAAGGTCATGCCTTTTCCCAGCAGAAGGGATTGGTTGGCCCCTTTATCCCTGAGTATGACTAGGGCTTGCTTACCTCACTGAAGGGGTATGGGGTCACTTTTCCCTTGGATTCAAAATCCTAGTAACGCTCAAGGATTTTGTTACGTTTTCCCGCACTCTCTGTGGTAGTGTTACTGTGTCTGACTGTTACAGTTAAAGGCACAGCCTGACCTGCTGTGAATTCCATCAGGGCCCGTTTTCCTGCACTGATCTGGTGGACCCTGAGTAATCCTCCAGGTTTTCCCCATCACTTACAGCATTCAACTCGATGGTGACCTGCCTTACTGCAGTGGAAACACACAGATCATCGGCCCTTACTCCTGCTCTCAGTACCGTCCTATTTGGCCTGAGCGTGGACCACTGGGTGTCCAGATTTTCCTCCTTGCCCGTGGCTGCTCAGGCTCTTATCACCCTCCCACCTTTTATTCCCGGGTCTTTGGGGTGACTAGTGAATGCATTCCCTTTGGGGTTAAGGCCTTGTGTACATGGAAACAAATCTTCATCCAGAATTGCAACCTTCCTGGCTCTTCGAACCTTTTTTTCCTCTGTGTGGGTTTTAATGGGAGCGGGAGCGAGTTTTTGAACACCTCGAGAAGGATCACCGCTCTGAGGTTTACATATATGGGCTGCATCCCGATTTTCCGTATCTACTAGTCAGAGGCAAACATAAAAGCGGACTGTAAAATCTTCTATAGTTACGTTAAAAGGAAACATTTGGGTAAGACATGTATGTGTCCGTTTCAGGCAGAGTCAGGGGAATTTATAATGGGGAATCAAGAAATCGCAGAGAAGTTAAATGATCACTTTGTGTCTGTCTTCACTGAGAAAGATACAAGAAATCTCCCAGAATTAGAGATCCAAGGGATTAGGGGGAATGAGGAAGTGAAGCAAATTAATATTAGTAAGAAGTTTGTGTTGGAGAAATTAATGGGGTTGAAGGTTGATAAATCCCCAGGACCTGATATTCTAAATTCCAGAGTGTTGACAGAGGTAGATATGGAGACAGTGGGTGCATGGGTGATCACCTTCTGGAACGGTTCCCTCATATTGGAAGGTCGCAAATGTCACCCCACGATTTAAGAAGGGCGGGAGAGAGAAAATGGTAGAATCTATCATAAAGGATGTGCTAAACGGATAATTGGATAAAGATGATCTGATTGGACATAGTCAACATGGATTTATGAATGGGAAATCATGTTTGATGAACCTGTTGGAATTTTTTGAGGATAGTAGTAACAGAATTGATAAAGTGGAGTCGGTGGATGTAGTATATTTGGATTTTCAGATGGATTTTTGATAAAGTCCCCCACAGGAGGTTGGTTAGTAAAATTAAAGCACATGGGATCGGACGTAATATACTGGCATGGATTAAGGATTGGTTAACAAGCATAAAACAGAGAGTAGGAATAAATGGGTTATTCTCACTTTGGCAGGCTGTGGGGTAAGTAAAAAGGAAACATTTGGGTAAGTACTTGGGCCCCATCTGTTCACAATATGTATCATTTATTTAGATGTGGGGACCAGAGAAATATTCCCAAGTTTGCAGATGATACAAAAAGATGTGGGAATGTATGTGCTGTGAGGAAGGTGCAAAGTGGCTTCAAGGGCATTTGGACAGACTTCGTGGGAGGGCAAGAACGTGGCAGATGGAATATAATGTGGAAAATATGAGGTTATCCACTTTGGAAGGTGGAATAGATGTGCAGGGTATTTCTTGAATTGTTAGACATTAGAAAGTGTAGATGTGCAAAGGGATCTGGGTGTCCTTGTCAATAAGTCACTGAAAGCTGACATGCAGGGACAGCAAGCACTTAAGAAGGCTAATGGTATGTTAGCCTTTATCACAAGAGAATTTGAGTACAGGAGTGGTGAAGTCTTGCTTCAAGTGTAAGCAACCTTGTGAGACCACACCTGGAGTACTGTGTGCAGCTTTGCTCCCTTTACTTTAGGAAGTATATTATTGCCATTGGGGGAGTGCAACGAAGATTCACTAGACTTGTTCCTGGGATGGCAGGACGGTCCTATGAAGAGATTGGGAAAACTGGGCCTGGATTCTCCAGAATTTTGAATTGAAAATGTGAATCTTTGGAATTCTCTACCCCAGAGGGCAATGGAAGCTCAGTCATTCAGTATGTTTGAAGCAGAGATTGACAGATTTCTAAATACAAATGACATAAAGGGATATGGGTATAGTGTGGTAAAAAGGAATTGAAATAGATGATAACCCGTGATCGTTTTGAATGGCGGGGCAGACTAGATGGGCTGAATGGCCTACTCTTGCTCCTATGTTCCGAAGCTGCTTAACTCTTTCAAACTGGAGGCAAGTTCGCTCAGGCTACTTTCGTAGTGTTCCGAATTTTTGGTAGTACGCTTCTGATACTATCTCATATGCACCCTGGATAACACTTTTATTCATTTCATAATCTGATGAACTTTCATCGGGTAACAGTGAATAAAGCTCATGGGCTTTTCCTGTTACTTTGCCTTATAAAAACAGTGTCCAGCTCTCTGCCGCCATTTCAGCTGCTTTGCAAGTTTTTCAAAAGTGATGAACAATTCTGCCACATCCTCCTCATTGAACTTTAGAATGAACTGGGGTAACTTTAAGAACTCAGCACATGGTCCTGAGCTATGGGCAGCTCCCTCACTAGCTGTGCCTTCACTGGGTGTACTGGGTCTTCCTCTAGTTGATTGAGCCGTCTTAACTCCCTTTCCTCCTTCTCCTTCTGTTGCACTCTTACTTTTTCCCTTTCTTGACACCCACTCTGCTCTTTCTCGTTCTCTCTGGATGTCCAATTCTAGTCTCTTCTGTTCTAGCTTTACCTTAGCTAACATTATTCTAATTGTTAGTGATTCTAACTCTGTCTGAGTCTTCAGCTTCAAGTGAAAAATGATTGGCCACAGGTCTTAAAATTTCGGGTTTCCTAGCTTTTGGACGGAGAGTAATCCCTAACTATACAGCTACATTACTCAACTTTTCAACAGAGAGCGATTTTAACCTGTACCGATTTACTTCACTCTGTATGTAACTCTTTTATGCCAATGTAACTCCTTTATTCAGACATCGAGGGAGACAGAAGGCAGGAAAAATTATGAGGCGGATAGATAGAGTAGAGAAGAAGAAAGTTTTCCCTCAGCACAGGTGTCAATAACCGGGGGCCATTGATTTAAGATAAGGGGCAAGTGGTTTAGAGGAGATTTGAGGGGAAAAAAAATTTCACTCGGATGGCGGCTAGAATCTGGAACACACTACCTGAAAAGATGGTAGAGGCAAGAACCCTCACAACATTTGAGAAGTATTTAGATCAGCATTTGAAATGCCATAGCATACAAGGTTACGGGCCAAGTGCTGTAAAAGGGGATTAGAATGGACAGGCGTGATGGCCGGCACAGACAGAGTGGGGCGAAGGGACTGTTTCTGTGCTGTAAAACTCTGTGCATCTATGACACTTCCAATTTCTCATTTGTTGTTGCGTTATGATCACTAGAACAACCAGATTTCCGTTACAGCCAGGTGAGGAGGGGTCCCAGGCTTTCCTCTTGTCTTATCTTTTATTTCACTGCAGCGGGGCTTATTCCTTTTTAGCAGTGGACATGCTGACCATCTCAGTGAGCATTTTACCTTTCACCTTTGTTGTGATCGTGAAAGAACCAATCAGACAGGTTTTCTTGAGTTTAATCAAGAGGTTCCAGAAGCTGGCCGAGCGCGTCTACTCTGAGGCACAATGTGGCTTTCGTGCAGAGAGATCGACCATTGACATGCTGTTCTCCCTTCGTCAGATACAGGAGAAATGCCGTGAACAACAGATGCCCCTCTATATTGCTTTCATTGATCTCACCAAAGCCTTTGACCTCGTCAGCAGACGTGGTCTCTTCAGACTACTAGAAAAGATTGGATGCCCACCAAAGCTACTAAGTATCATCACCTAATTCCACGACAATATGAAAGGCACAATTCAACATGGTGTCTCCTCATCAGAGCCCTTTCCTATCCTGAGTGGCGTGAAACAGGGCTGTGTTCTCGCACCCACATTTTTTGGGTTTTTCTTCTCCCTGCTGCTTTCACATGCGTTCAAGTCCTCGGAAGAAGGAATTTTCCTCCACACAAGATCAGGGGCAGGTTGTTCAACCTTGCCCGTCTGAGAGCGAAGTCCAAAGTACGGAAAGTCCTCATCAGGGAACTCCTCTTTGCTGACGATGCTGCTTTAACATCTCACACTGAAGAGTGCCTCCAGAGTCTCATCGACAGTTTTGCGGCTGCATGCAATGAATTTGGCAGAACCATCAGCCTCAAGAAAACGAACATCATTGGGCAGGTCGTCAGAAATGCTCCATCCATCAATATTAGCGACCACGCTCTGGAAGTGGTTCAAGGGTTCACCTACCTAGGCTCAACTATCACCAGTAACGTGTCTCTAGATGTAGAAATCAGCAAGCGCATGGGAAAGGCTTCCACTGCTATGTCCAGACTGGCCAAGAGAGTGTGGGAAAATGGCGCTCGGACATGGAACACAAAGGTCTGAGTGTATCAGGCCTGTGTCCTCAGTACCTTGCTCTATGGCAGCGAGGCTTGGAGAACGTATGTCAGCCAAGAGCAACGTCTCAATTCATTCCACCTTCACTGCCTCCGGAGAATCCTTGGCATCAGGAGAAAGGACAGATATCTCCAACACAGAAGTCCTCGAGGCGGCCAACATGCCCAGCTTATACACACTACTGAGTCAGCGGCGCTTGAGATAGCTTGGCCATGTGAGCCGCATGACAGATGGCAGGATCCCCAAAGACACATTGTGCAGCTAGGTCGCCACTGGTATCAGACCCATCGGCCGTCCATGTCTCCACTTTAAAGACGTCTGCAAACGCGATATGAAATCCTGTGACATTGATCACAAGTCGTGGGAGTCAGTTTCCAGCGTTCGCCAGAGCTGACGGGCAGCCATAAAGGCGGGGCTAAAGTGTGGCGAGTCGAAGAAACTTAGCAGTTGGCAGGAAAAAATACAGAGGTGCAAGGGAAGAGCCAACTGTATAACAGCCCCGACAATCAAATTTTCTTGCAGCACCTGTGGAAGAGCCTGTCACTCTAGAATTGGCCTTTTTAGCCTCTCCAGGCGTTGCTCCACACACCACTGACCACCTCCAGTCTCTCGAGATAAGGAGGCAAAAGAAGAAGAATCAAGAGGTGAGTTTATTATACTTAAAAATCTAAACTGAATCTAAATAAAATAATAAAAATGCACACACACACACACACACACACACAGACACACACACACAGACAAACAGATCACACAGAAATAAATTATAGAGTGAGAACTAAATTTCTATTCGGATTAGAGTCCAGAATAAATTAAAAATAAACAAAATCTGTGAGATTGGGTAATTCTGTGGTCTGTCCCTTTGTTTCCCTTATTTATAAGTGTCATGTCATCTGCAAGGGTTTAAATTATGTTGTCTACATATAAGTTTATGTCACTTGTATATTTATCTATATGTCAGGAAGAGCACTGGTTTTAATACTGACCCCTGAGAAGCAGCACTGTATACTCCCCCTCCCCCAGTCTGAACAATGTCTTTTCACCACTTCTCTCTGCTTTCTGTCCCTGAGTCAGTGTCATATCCGCACTATCACATTAATCCATATGTTACATTTTTCATAACAAGTCGATGAAATGTCATTTGATCACAGGCCTTTTGATAGTCCAGATACATAACAGGAAACACACTATCCTCATCAATACTCACAGTTATGTCATCAACAAACTTGATCAAGATTATCAGACTTGGTTTTCCATTAACCTATCCATACTGTTTATCATTTAATATCACATGTTTTTCCTAGAATGATATATTTTTGTAGTGGGTCACGGCCTCTAGAAATTTCCAACCTCCGACTTTAGACTGACTGGTCAGTCGTTATAGGGTTTATCTAATGTCTCCTTATTTAAACAGCTTGTAACATTTACAACCCTCCAGTCCTTTGACATCACTCCCAGATCCAAAGAGGATTGAAAGCTTCTGGCCATTGCCTCTGCTATTTCCACATTCCTTCCCTCAACAAACCTCATATATCCCATCTGGACTGGGTAAATCTTCGACACTATTGTGGTGTAAAAAGTGTTGGATTGAAAGGTGTTAACTGAACCTGTCTGTTCATTAACTGTAATTAACGTCAGTCCTCAAGGACCCTAATTGTGTCACTGGAGGGTTTTCCTCTTCAATTAAGAAGGGACTCCTTTCAATGTGCTGGCTCATAGTGTCAGTGGGAGCATCACTCCCAGCACTAACAGAGATCAGTGGCTCCAGAGAGCGAGAGAGGAGAGATCTGAATCTGAGAACAATAGATTGGAATGTTACAACAGTGGGTCAGAATCTGAGAACTATAGATTGGAATGTTACAACAGTGGGTCAGAATCTGAGAACTATAGATTGGAATATTACAACAGTGGGTCAGAATCTGAGGACAGTAGATTGGAATGTTAAAACAATGGACAGCAGGAGTTTCTCCCATTGGTTTAGCCTCATTACTGCGGATTATTTTTGGATAACATTAGATTTGCGGATCTGTTATGCTCTGAAGATGATTCAAACGATTTACTATCCCATCCTCGCTATTATTGGTGTCCCTGGTAAGTCACTGTATCCAACTATTAGATCTATAAATCATATTTCACTGATTTAGTGTTCTTGTCATGTAAATCTTGGGAAGACTTAAGCCACAGTCTTCAGTCTCTATCTCACATTCCACTCTGCATCCACTTTCCGCATTCCCCTCCCTACCCAATGTCTGAGGCTGAAACAGACGGTTGGAACCTCTATATTTCTACCTGAGCTGAGTTCATTGCCATATTCCGCCTATTACCAACCCTACCTATTAAAACCTCTGTAATATCACCCATCACCACCTCTGCCCATCTGCTAATAATCCCTCATCTGTGCCGTTGTTAAATCCACACTTAACTATTCCAATTCTATCCTGATCACCCTCCCAGTTATCAACCTCCATAAACCACAGCCCATCCTGGTCTCTGCTGCCTACATCCTAATTCACACCAAATCCCGATCACCCATTACCCCTGTGCTCACTGATCTACATTGGCTCCTGGTCTGGCAGCACCTTAATTTTAATATTATCTTCTTGTGTTTGAATCCCTCCATGGCCTCACCCCTCCAATTAGTCCCATTTCCCTTCCATGTCACATATTCTTGTAAATCTTATGCCTTCAAGTCTTTTTCCAATTCCCTTTCAGAAGTGAGCTGTTTTCACTCTATATCTTCCCCTGCTGTGATTTTCACTCTATGACGGCACTGGTGCCAACGGAATGGAAACCTGGATCTGTAAAATGATGTGAACGGAACTGCTGGCCACATCTAGTGTGGCCTGCACAGTGCCCCATGCTGGGCAGGGAACTAGCCTGGGTATACTGTGCATGTGCTGTCAGTGTGAGGAAGGGTTTGAGTTGATGTCAATCTGCCATTCCGACAGCTTTGATGTATGTCTTTGAAACATTGTCTTTGCATGTCCACTGACTGCCTGTGTCAGTCACTCTCAGCTGAACATACATTCAGCAGCACGACGGACCCCCTCTGGTGTTATTTAAAAGGATCAGGCATCCAACTTAAAGGTGAGGGTTTTTTGACTTACTTCTGCTATTGTAAAGTTGGTGGAGGTTCTGTGGATGGTTTTCTGGAGGTTGTGTTGTGAGCTGCTGCAGACATTCAGGGAGGGCAGAGGATTTGGTGAACCAGCTCTGGACGAGGTATGGGGACTGTAGTTACAGTGTCTCTGGGTCTGAAACATGACCAACTAATGGAGCAGAGGCTGCAGAGAGAGGAGTCTCTGTAAAGAGGGAGGAGGAGGGGGCTCTGTCCTTCCAACCCGGTTTTCCCAAGAGCATTTTTCCTACCTACACCTAATCCAGGAGCAGTGTGTGAGGTGACTCTGATTCAATAAGGATGCGGTCACAGAGCTGTGTCACCTCCTGTAACACGACCCGGAGCCTCACACCAGGGTGAGGACGGAGCTATCGGTGGCTGTTAAAGTCACAGTTTCATTGATCTTCACTGCATCCAGATCTTTCCCCAGGCATATCCAACATAGCCACAGAGAGTCATAGAGTCATTTACGACACAGGAGGAGACCAGTCGGACTCTCCATGTGTCTCTCTATGTAACAATCCAGTCGGTCCCATTCCCCCACTCAATCCTCGTATCCCTGCAAGTTCATTTCCTTCAGGTGCCCATCCAATTTCCTTTTGAAATCATTGATTGTCTTCGCTTCCATCACCCTCATGGGCAGTGAGTTCCAGCTCATTACCATCTACTGTGTAAAAACGTTCTTCCTCACATTCCCCCTGCATCTCTTACCCAAAACCTTCCATCTGTGTCCCCGATTCCGTCTTTCATCAGTTAATGGGAACAGTTTTTCCTTGTCTATCTTATCTAAGCCTATCATAATCTTGTACACTTCTTTCAAATCTCTCTCAATCTCCTTTACTCCAGGGAGAGCAACTCCATCTTCTCCAAACTAACCTTGTAACTAAAACACCCCAATCCCTGGAAGCATTCTTGTATTCTAGTAGAATCATATAAAGTTAAGGCACAGAAATCGGCCACTTGGCCCATCTTGTCTGCGCCAGCCAGAAAATGATCCACCTATTCTAATCCCACCTTCCAGCATTTGGTGCGTAGAGCTGCAGATTACAGTACTTAAGGTGCATATCCAGACTATTTTTGAATGAGTTGAGGGTTTCTGCCTCAACTATCCTTTCAGGTAGTGAATTCCAGACCCCCACCACTCTCATCTCCCCTCTGATCTTTCTACCAATCACTTTAACTCTATTCCCCCTCTTCCATGCTATGGTGAATAGAGTCTTCACCTCCTCTCTATCCAGGCCCGTTATAATTTTGTACATTTCAATCAGATCACCCCTCAGCCTTCTCTGTTCCAAGGAGAACAACTCCTGTCTATCCAATCTTTCTTCATAGCTGCATTTTTCTATTCCTGGCAACATCCTCGTAAATCTCCTCTGTTCCCTCTCTAGTACAATTACATCCTTTCTGTACTGAGGAGACCAGAGCTGTACACAGCACTCAAGTTGTGGCCTAATCAATGAGTTATACAGTTCCAGCATAACCTCCCTGTTCTTGTATTCTGTACCTGGGCTAATAAAGGAAAGGATTCCATATGCCTTCCTAACCACCTTATCGATCTCTGCTGCGACTTTCAGGGATGTGTGGACATTCAATACAAGGTCCCTCACTTTCTCTACTTCTCAGTATTTTGACATTATTCCTGTATTCCTTGTTTGACCTCCACAAATGCATCACCTCATATTTCTCCAAGTTGAATTCCATTTGCCACGTTTCTGCCCATCTGACCAGGCCATCAATATATTTCTGCACTCTACAGCTATCCTCCTCGCTATCTACCACACGGCCAATCTTCGTGTCGTCTGCAAGCATCTTGATCATGCCCCCTACATTTACGTCCAAATCGTTAACTTTCACCACAAAAAGCAGGGGACCCAGTACTGAGCCCTGTGGAACGCCACTGGAAACAGCCTTCCAGTCTCTAAAACAGCAGTCAACAATTACCCTTTCTTTCCTGCCACTGAGCCAATCTTGTATCCACCTTGCTGCATTTCCCTGGATCCCGTGGGATTTTATTTTTTGAACCAGTCTGCCATGTAGGACCTTGTCAAAAGCCTTGCTAACATCCAAGTAGACCACATCAACTGCACTACCCTCATTTATCTTCCTTGTTGCTTCTTCAAAACATTCCATCAATTTTTTGAAACAATATCTTCCCTTAACAAATCCATACTGACTATCCTAAATTAAGTAGAGGTGGTGAGTACAGAAGAAGGCAAGTTATGCCGAACCTTTATAAAGCTCTGGTTAGGCCCCAACTGGAGTACTGCATCCAGTTCCATTCACCATAGTTTAGGAAGGATGTGAGGGTCCTTGACAGGTTGTAGAGGAGATTTACCAGAATGGTTCCAGAGATGGAGGATTTTAGCGACAAAGTTAGTTTCGAAAAGCTGGGATTGTTTTTCTTTGAGTAATGGAGATTGAGGGGAGATTTGATAGAGGTATACAAGATGATGTCATGTTTGGATAAGGTAGACAGGAAAAGATGTTCCCATTAGTTAATGGTACAAGGACGAGAGTTAAGGTTGTGGCAAGAGATACAGGGGGATGTGAGGAACAACTTTTTTTACAGAGCGAGTGGGAATGGCCTGGAAATCACTGCCTACGAGGGTGGTGGAAGCGGAGATGGTGAATGATTTCAAAAGGATATTGGATGAACACTTGAGGGAAATCGACTTGCAGGTATATGGAGACAGAGCTGGGGAATGAGACTGACTGGATCTATCTACAAAGCTGGCATGGACTCGAAATGACTATGACTCTCTGACAGGGGATTACTATTACTATTGCTTTCCTACACTTGGAAAATTTATAATGGACTGGACAGTATCACCCTGTTGAACCCCGTGATGTAAGTGAAATGTTTGATGTCCCAGAACGTGGTTAACAAATGTCTTTCACAAACAGAGTAAATCAGTTTAGTCCCACTCACAATTCTGGATCATTCACAATGGGGAGTAGTTTCTCCTGGTTTTCTCTACATAGGACAGCAGCCAGGCTTTTCACAGTGTCCCCTACCTCCATGTGGAAAGTCTTGTCAGGGTTAGGTGAGATCAGACACGGTACCGAGGCGACAGCTTTCTTCAGTTGTGTTGCTGCTTCTGTGCTCTCTTCAGTCCAACTGGGTTAAAACTGGTCATCATCACCATTAGGTAGTTCATAAAGAGGAATCACAGTCTCTGCAAATCGAGGGATGAGGGTCCACTGATACCCCACCAGCCTGAGAATAGGACACAGGGCAGTCTTTGAGGTGGACAGGGGTAGACACTGGATGAGGGTCCACTGATACCCCACCAGCTTGAGGATAGGGCACAGGGCAGTCTTTGAGGTGGACAGGGGTAGACACTGGATGGGGGTCTGCTGATACCCCACCAGCCTGAGGATATGACACAGGGCAGTCTTTGAGGTGGACAGGGGTAGACACTGGATGGGGGTCTGCTGATACCCCACCAGCCTGAGGATAGGACACAGGGCAGTCTTTGAGGTGGACAGGGGTAGACACTGTATGGGGGTCTGTTGATACCCCACCAGCCTGAGGATTGGACACAGGGCAGTCTTTGATGTGGACAGCGGTAGACACTGGATGAGGGTCCGCTGATACCCCACCAGCCTGAGGATAGGGCACAGTGCAGTCTCTGAGCTGGACAGGGGTAGACGCTGGATGGCCTCGACCTGATGTTGGTCTGGGCTGATGCTGAATGATCCAATCTGGACACCTAGAAACGTGACACGATCTTGCACCAGCTGGGCCTTCCGTGGATGGTCTTTTAGATTAGCTCCCAAAGTAGCTGCATAAGTTCCAGTAAAAGGGTTAAATGTGTGGACACGGTCTGTGGGAATGAGGAGGCGATCATCAATTTATTTCAGCAAGCAGGAAGACTGTGAAAACTTCATGAGGTCCCCGGCCATATGTTTGTGTAAAATTGTGCGGTTATTGTGGAATCCCTTGTAACAGACATATCCAGGGGTATCTTTGGTCCTCAGAAGTGAATGTGAATTTAAATTGTTTCTCTAGTTTTACTGGGATACTCCAATAACCATTAGAGATATCCATGGTGCTGAAGACAGTCCTTCCACTGGGAATCCGGGTGAGTAGGGTTGGTGTCTATCAGACAACCGGGTTCACACAGGGGTGACTGTGTTGAGTTTGTGGTGGTTAACAGTCAGTCTCCAGCTACCATCCCGTTTTCTAACTGGCCAAATGGGGCAGTTAGTTAGTAGTGAATGTGTCTTTGTGAACTACACCCAGGTATAACAATGACCTGATAGCGTCTGGAATATATGATATAATCTCAGCTCGGTATGAATACTGCTTCATGGAGCATGCAATGGTCAGTTAATTTCTTCAGGTCTGCTCATGTTTCCACAGTCATCTTTATGGGTTGTGAATACACTCAGCACCGACTCGAGAATCGCCTGTACCTCAGGGTGATCAGAGGTGTCTGGTACCCACTCCTCTGATATTTTAATCATGAATATTGAGGATGCAATGGACACCAGAGTAGGGGTATGGTTTAATGTTCTACAGTATACAAATATAGGGATAATCAATTACTGCTGATAACCTTTGAGCACATTACTGCCCAGTAGTCCCTGTCCATTGTGCAGGATCATATAAAAGGGAGTCAAGACTTTGAAATGAACTCTGTTCCCTCTCCTACACCACTGTAAGATCTGATCAAGGGTCACAGATTAAGCAAAAGGAGGTCGAAGGGTCACAAGCAGTTTATTGCAGGGAAACTATTAGAAAATATTCAGAGGGACCGGATTAGTCTCCACGTGGAGAGGCAGGGATTAATCAGGGATTGTCTGTATGGCTTTGTCAGGGGGAGATCGTGTCTAACTAACTTGATTGAATTTTTTCGAGGCATTGACTAGATGTGTAGATGAGGGTAAAGTAGTTGATGTATTCTACATTGACTTCGGTCAGACATTTGATAGGGTTCTACATGTGAGATTGGTTAAGAAGGTAAGCGCCCATGGGATCCAGGGCAATTTGGTAAATTGGATCCAAAATTGGCTCAGCGGCAGGAGGCAGAGGGTGATTGGCAAGGTTTGTTTTTGCGAGTGGAAGCCTGTGACCAGTGGTGTACTGCAGGGATCGGTGCTGGGACCCTTGCTGTTTGTAGTGTACATTAATGATTTGGACGTGAATATAGGAGGTATGACCAGTAAGTTCGCAGCTGACACGAAAATCTTTGGTGTTGTAAATAGTGAGGAGGAGAGCCATCGATTACATGTCGGTTTAGATGGGCTAGTAAGATGGGCAGAGAAGTGGCAAATGGAATTTAATCCTGAGAAGTGTGAGGTGATGCATTTTGGGAGGACTAACAAGGCAAGGAAACATACAGTGGATGGTAGGACGCTAGTATGTACAGAAGGTCAGAGGGACCTTGGTGTACTTGTCCATAGATGACTGAAGGCAGCAGCACAGGTAGGCAATGTGGTTAGGATGGCATTTGGGACACTTGCCTTTATTAGCTGAGGCATAGAATATAAGAGCAGTGAGGTTATGATGGAGCAGTATAAAAATCCTGTTAGGCCACAACTGGAGTACTGTGTATAGTTCTGGTTGCTGCACTATCGGAAGGATGTGATAGCACTGGAGGCGGAGCAGAATAGATTCACCAGGATGTTGCCTGGGCTGGACAATTTCAGCTGTGAAGAGCGACAGAAAAGTCCAGTGTTATTTCCCTTAGAGCAGAGAAGGATGAGAGGGGTCATGATTGAGGAATGCAAAATTATGAGGGGCATTGATAGGTTAGATAGGAATAATCTTTTTCCCTTAGCAGAGGGGTCAATAACCAGGGGCATAGATTTAAGGTAAGGGGCAGGAGGTTTAGAGGGCATTTGAGGAAAATAATTTTCACCCAGAGGGTGGTTGGTATCTGGAACACACTGCCTGAAGGGGTGGTAGAGGCACGAACACTCACATTTCAGAAATATTGAGATGAGCACTTGAAACGCCATACCAAACAAGGCGACAGGCCAAGTGCTGGAAACTGGGATAGGAATAGTTAGGTGCTTGATGGCTGGCACAGACACAGTGGGCCGAAGGTCATGTTTCTGTGCTGTATATCTCTTTGACTCTATTGAGGACTAACAGTTCAAATACCGCACAACATCAGAATAAATATAGTGGACATATGACCTGTGGCAGGTGAGAATGGCTTTCTGGCTATGGATCAGATGTTCGAAGCTATTATTAAAGACGTTATAGTAGGGCAGGTAGAAACATTCAAGGTGATCAGGTAGAGTCAACATGTTTTTGTGAAAGGGAAATCATGTTTAACCAATTTATTGGAGTTCTTTGAATAAGTAACATGTGTTGTTGGTAAAGGGGGACTGGGAGATGTTCTGTACTTAGATTTCCAGAAGGCATCTGATAACGTTCCACATCAAACGTCATTGTGGAAAATAAAAGCTCATGGTGTATTGGGTAACATATTGGCATGGATGGAAGATTGGCGAACTAACAGGAAACAGCGTAGGCATAAATGGGTCATTCTTATGGCCGGCAAGATGTAACATGTGGTGTGCCAGAGGGGTCAGTGCTGGGGACTCAACTTTTTACAATTTATATAAATGATTTTGATGAGTGGACCGAAGGTATGCTTGCTAAATTTGCTAATGATTCCAAGATAGTTAAGAAGATAAATTCTGAAGAGGACATAAGGACGCTACAAAGGGATATAGATAGGTTAAGTGAGTGGTCAAAGATCCAGCAAATGGAGTATAATGTGGGAAAAGGTGAAATTGTCCATTGTGGCAGGAAGGTTTGACTGTCACCTCGAGACTTGACTATTCTAACACACTCCTGGCTGCTCTCCCACATTCTACTCTCTGTAACATTGTGATCATGCAAAGCTCTGCTGCCAACTTCTAATTTACACCAGATTCTGTTCACCCAACATCCCTGTGCTCACTTACCTACATTGGCTCTTGGTCCAGTAACACCTCAATTTTACTATTCTCACTCGTATGATCAAATCCCTCCACGGCCTCAGCCCTCTGATTATCCCAATCCCCTGCCCATTTCCAATATTCCTGAAACGTGTTCATCTTAAAATCTTTATCTAATTCCATTTTAAAGTGAGTTCCTTCCCTCTGTCTCTCTCTCTGATCACACATTTCATCTCTCCAGCTCTACTGGTGCTGTGGAAGTTTGGATCCAGAAAATGGTATGAGCTGCACTGCCGGTCACATCCAGCACATTGTACAGGAAACCCAGGTTGGCCGGGGTGCTAGCGTGGGTGTAACGTGTGTGTGTCTGTAGTGTGAGGAAGGTCTGAATATGGGGTCAATCAGCCATTCCAGCAGCTTTGATGGACGTCTTTGAACCTTGGTCTTTGCATGTCCACTGACCGACTGTGTTAGTCACTCTCAGCTGAACAGACATTCAGCAGCACGAGGAACCCCCTCTCGTGTTATTTAAAAATACCAGGCATCCAACTTACAGGTGAGGGGCTTTTGACTTACTTCTGCTATTGTAAAGTTATTGGAGGTGCTGTCAATCGTTTTCTGGAGGTTGTGTTGTGAGCTGCTGCAGACATTCAGGGAGGACAGAGGATTTGGTGACCCAACTCTGGACAAGGTATGGGGACTGTAGTCACAGTGTTGCTGGGTCTGAAACATGACCAACACATGGAGCAGAGGCTGCAGAGAGGGGAAGCTCTGTAAAGAGGGAGAAGGAGGGGGCTCTGCCCTACCCACCCCTTGATTTCCAAGAGCACAAAGAGCAGTGGTCCTAATACCGAGCCCTGGGGAACACCACTGTATACTCCCATCGTGTCTGAACAACAACCTTTCACCACTTCTCTCTCTTTACTGTTCCTTAGTCAATGTTATATCCACACTGTCACTGTCCCTTTAATCCATAGGGTTCAGTTTTCCTAAGCTGTCTATTGAATGTCACTTGATCAAACGCCTTTTGAAAGTCCATATGTATAACTTCAATCACACCACCCTCATCAACCCTCTCCATTGTTTTATCAAAGAACTCCATCAAGTTTACCTCAGCACCACCTCTCTCCACTCCTCCACTGTTGTTAAATTATCAGACTGATTATCCGACATCCAGTACTGGATGAGCAGAAATTTCCTCCAATTAAATATTGGGAAGACTTAAACCATTGTTTTGACTCCCCACTCCAACTCTGTTCCCTTGCTATTGATTCCATCCCTCTCCCTGGTAACAGTCTGAGGTTCAGAAAGTCTGTTTGCAACCTTGGTGTCACAGTTGACCACAAAATGAGCTTATCACATAATATTCATTCTATCTCTACGACCGCCTGTTTCCACCTCAGTAACAGCACACAACATCACCCGTCTCAGCCCATCTGCTACTGAAACTCATTCACGCCTTCATTTCCCCTAGAAATGACTATTCCAACACGGTCCTGTCTGGTCTCCCGCATGCTACTCTCTGTTCACTTGAAGACCTCCAGAACTCTGCTGCCCATGTCCTAATTCGCAGCAAGTGCCATTCACATATCACTGACCGACATTGACTCCTGATCAAATAATGTCTTTATATAAATTCTCCACCTTGTTTTCCCTCCAGGACCTCAACTCCCGTCCTGTATCTGTAATATCCAGCCCCACAACCCTTCAATATATCTGTGCTCCTCTAATTCAGGCCTCTTCTGCGTCCCTCCTTATTGCTGTTGTTATTCCTGATGAATCTCTGTCTCTAGCTATTAGCTCTACAACCATTGCTAACGGTATTATTCTTTTTGGGCCTCCTTATCTCGAGAGACAATGGATACGCGCCTGGAGGTGGTCAGTGGTTTGTGAAGCAGCGCCTGGAGTGGCTATAAAGGCCAATTCTGGAGTGACAGGCTCTTCCACAGGTGCTGCAGAGAAATTTGTTTGTTGGGGCTGTTGCACAGTTGGCTCTCCCCTTGCGCCTCTGTCTATTTTCCTGCCAACTACTAAGTCTCTTCGACTCGCCACAATTTAGCCCTGTCTTTATGGCTGCCCGCCAGCTCTGGCGAATGCTGGCAACTGACTCCCACGACTTGTGATCAATGTCACACGATTTCATGTCGCGTTTGCAGACGTCTTTATAACGGAGACATGGACGGCCGGTGGGTCTGATACCAGTGGCGAGCTCGCTGTACAATGTGTCTTTGGGGATCCTGCCATCTTCCATGCGGCTCACATGGCCAAGCCATCTCAAGCGCCGCTGACTCAGTAGTGTGTATAAGCTGGGGATGTTGGCCGCTTCAAGGACTTCTGTGTTGGAGATATAGTCCTGCCACCTGATGCCAAGTATTCTCCGAAGGCAGCGAAGATGGAATGAATTGAGACGTCGCTCTTGGCTGGCATACGTTGTCCAGGCCTCGCTGCCGTAGAGCAAGGTACTGAGGACACAGGCCTGATACACTCGGACTTTTGTGTTCCGTGTCAGTGCGCCATTTTCCCACACTCTCTTGGCCAGTCTGAACATAGCAGTGGAAGCCTTACCCATGCGCTTGTTGATTTCTGCATCTAGAGACAGGTTACTGGTGATAGTTGAGCCTAGGTAGGTGAACTCTTGAACCACTTCCAGAGCGTGGTCGCCAATATTGATGGATGGAGCATTTCTGACATCCTGCCCCATGATGTTCGTTTTCTTGAGGCTGATGGTTAGGCCAAATTCATTGCAGGCAGACGCAAACCTGTCGATGAGACTCTGCAGGCATTCTTCAGTGTGAGATGTTAAAGCAGCATCGTCAGCAAAGAGGAGTTCTCTGATGAGGACTTTCCGTACTTTGGACTTCGCTCTTAGACGGGCAAGGTTGAACAACCTGCCCCCTGATCTTGTGTGGAGGAAAATTCCTTCTTCAGAGGATTTGAACGCATGTGAAAGCAGCAGGGAGAAGAAAATCCCAAAAAGTGTGGGTGCGAGAACACAGCCCTGTTTCACACCACTCAGGATAGGAAAGGGCTCTGATGAGGAGCCACCATGTTGAATTGTGCCTTTCATATTGTCATGGAATGAGGTGATGATACTTAGTAGCTTTGGTGGACATCCGATCTTTTCTAGTAGTCTGAAGAGACCACGTCTGCTGACGAGGTCAAAGGCTTTGGTGAGATCAATGAAAGCAATGTAGAGGGGCATCTGTTGTTCACGGCATTTCTCCTGTATCTGACGAAGGGAGAACAGCATGTCAATAGTCGATCTCTCTGCACGAAAGCCACACTGTGCCTCAGGGTAGACGCGCTCGGCCAGCTTCTGGAGCCTGTTCAGAGCGACTCGAGCAAAGACTTTCCCCACTATGCTGAGCAGGGAGATTCCACGGTAGTTGTTGCAGTCACCGCGGTCACCTTTGTTTTTATAGAGGGTGATGATGTTGGCATCGCGCATGTCCTGGGGTACTGCTCCCTCGTCCCAGCACAGGCATAGCAGTTCATGTAGTGCTGAGAGTATAGCAGGCTTGGCACTCTTGATTATTTCAGGGGTAATGCTGTCCTTCCCAGGGGCTTTTCCGCTGGCTAGGGAATCAATGGCATCACTGAGTTCCGATTTGGTTGGCTGTATGTCCAGCTCATCCATGACTGGTAGAGGCTGGGCTGCATTGAGGGCAGTCTCAGTGACAGCATTCTCCCTGGAGTACAGTTCTAGGTAGTGCTCAACCCAGCGGTCCATCTGTTTGCGTTGGTCAGTGATTATGTCCCCCGATTTAGATTTGAGGGGGGTGATCTTCTTGATGGTTGGCCCAAGAGCTCTCTTCATGCCATCATACATTCCTCTGATGTTTCCGGTGTCTGAGGCCAGCTGAATATGACTGCATAGGTGTTGCCAGTAGTCGTTTGCGCAACGCCTAGCTGTTCTTTGTGCAGTACTTCTGGCTGCTTTAAGTGCTGCGGATGTTAAATCGCTGGGGGCTTTCTTGTAGTTCAAAAGTGCAATGCGCTTAGCGGCTATGACAGGTTCCAGCTCTTCATTATGAGATTGAAACCAGTCTGCATTTCTCTTCGCACTTTTGCCGTAGGTGGTCAAAGCTGACTCATAGATGGCGTCTCTGATGTGGGCCCACTTGGTCTCAGCATCCCCTGTGGGAGTGTTTTGAAGGGCTGTTACAAGTGAATTTAGAAATTTCTGTAACAGCTGTGGGTGAGAAATTCTGCTCGTGTTGATGCGCGGGTGGCCCTTCTGCTTGGAATGATGCAACTTCTTTGGTCTGAGTCTAACCTTGCTGCACACCAGGGAGTGGTCGGTGTCGCAGTCCGCACTGTGGAAGCTGCGTGTGATTTGAACACTGTTTAAGGCGGCTCGCCTTGTGACAATGAGGTCTAGCTGGTGCCAACGACGTGATCTTGGGTGCCTCCATGAAACCTGGTGACAGGGTTTAGTGTGAAAGAACGAGTTGGTGATGCAGAGGTTATGATAGGTACACAACTCAAGCTGTCTCTGCCCATTCTCATTCATCCTTCCAACGCCATAGCGCCCAAGGCAGGAGGGCCATGAGTCATGGTCGGCCCCAACCCTGGCATTAAAGTCCCCCAGCAGGAATAGGTGTTCGGTGTTGGGGATGCTGCTAATGATGTTATGGAGTTGTTCATAGAACTGGTCTTTAGCTTCAGGTGCGGAACAGAGTGTTGGAGCATAGATGCTGAGTAGGTGTACTGGACCAGAGGTGGTGAGCAGTCGGATGGACAGTATGCGTTCCGAGCCATTTGAGGGAGGCTCTATCATGCTGAGCAAGGAGTTTCTGATGGCGAAGCCCACTCCATGCTGTCTTGGTTCTTCAGGATCCCTGCCCTGCCAGAAGAAGGTGTAGTCTTGCTCTGCTAGAGAGCCACTCGCGGGGAGGCGAGTCTCCTGAAGTGCTGCAATGTCCACATTGAGTCTACTGAGCTCGTTGTTAATGATGGCGGTCTTCCGAGAATCGTTGATTTGTGTAAGGTCTTCCGACAGGCCAGGACACATAGTTCTGACGTTCCAGCTTGCAAAGCGAAGGGCTGGTACCTTCTTTCCTTTTTTCATGTTGTTTGGTGCGGTGTATCAGTCCACCTTTCGGGCAATGACCCTGAGCTCCAAGCACCCATTGAAGCAGGCAGACTGTGGCGGGACAGAACCTTATTGACCGGGGGCTGCCCGGTTTGAGGCGGGCGGTAGCTGTCCAGTGAGGTGCAATGACCTCTCCCACCGACAAAGGCAACCCGTGGCGCCCAGTTTCTACGCCAATTTATCTGGACTTATAACCCGTAACTGCTGCCTTCCGTGTTGTTTCAGTCGCTGTGAGGCAACTATGGAGTGACCTCTCCATGGCGCATGCCTGGGCAAATTTATGGAGGTTGAGAGTTGCCCAGTCGTCAAAACCCCCCTCTCGGCCTTTCTGGTGGGGTCCAAAGGAGTGCAGGACACGACGTTTGGCATCAGTATGGCTGCAGGAACTGCCGGAAACATGCCAAAGGTGACACATGACCGCCTACGGGGTTCCACTCCGGATTTTCTGTTAGGGTTTACTCCCTTAGCCTTGGTCTCTCCCGAGACGCCCACAAGGCAGTGGGGTTGTTGGGGCCCCTACACAGGTGTAGGATGGTGCCGGTGGGAGGAGGGGATGCAAGGGGGAGGGGTAGAGGGAGGGGGTGAGGGGGGGGTGCAGGGGAAGGGGGTGCGGGGTGAAGATGGTGCGAGGGGGGGGCGGGCTGGGACGGGGTTGTGAGGGGGTGAGCTGAGAGGGTGGAGCAGGGAAGGGGACGGGGGTGGGGGTGGTGGAAGGGGGGTAAAGGGGTTGGGGAGGCGGGGTGGAATCTGGTGCAGGTAATAAGCCATTTCCTCAGTGCCCACCATCGACGTCCGGAAAGCTCATCCACGTCCTTCGGGAGGTGAAGCATCATTTGGCAGACTTCGAGGTGATTACATTTGTTAAGGGTTTTTTTTTTTGCAGTGGTTTAAATAAAGGCATGCAGCATTGCCGACAGTGCGCTGCAGATGCTCTCCGAGCCATCTCCCGCGGGCGCTTTGAAGTTGCGGCCGGGGGGGCCGTTCGTGGATGTTTTGGGTGTTCGGGGCACCTTTTCACAGGACTTCTCTCGGGTCCCGCAGCTCCTTCTTCACCTCAATGGACTTACCGCATGCCGTGGCTGCAGACACTCTGGACTGTGAAGACAGCAGGATCGGAGATTGAAGTATCGGCAGCTGTTCTCGTCAGTTTCATCCGGATCAATTTCATTGAGAAAACAAAGAGCAGGTGTGGCTGGGGGAGGGCAGTGGGCCCAGGTAACATACACTAAACTAACTGTTAACTTTTAGATAGGGCTAAAATGAACTGATTTAAAGAGCCAGGGGAATTTAAACAGTTTAAGAGGGCAGATTGGGGGAGAAAACGTTAGGGATGGGAGCAGATGGCCATGGATAGAGTTGAACAGCAAGGGAGCTTCCTAGGGAGCTTCCAGCCCAGGAGCCATCTTTAATCTTCTAACGGTATTATAGTTCTTGTAATTTACCCTCATCTCTCCTGCTGTTACTGCCCCAGCAAGTCTTTATTTCCACATATAAGATCTGTAAACCCTGGTTCACTGAAATACTGTTCAAGTAATTTAGTTTTTTTTTTCGAAGAATGAAGCCAGTGTTATTGGTCTCCATCAAAAATTCAGTACCCTTTCTGTGAACCACATACCCCTCCCTGCACAATGTCTGAGGCAGAACCAGACAGTTTGCAACTGCTGTGTTCTATTTAAACCTGAGCTGAGTTCATCTCCATATTCTCTCCATCACAAACCCTGCCTACTCCACCTCTGCCTCGGCCCATCTGCTGCATAAACCCTCATCTGTACCTTTGTTAAATCTACACTTGACTATTCCAATTCTATCCTGGTCATCCTCCCAGTTATAAACCTCCATAAACTACCGCCCATCTAGAACTCTGCTACCTGTTTCCTCACTCACACTAAATCCCGATTATCCATCACCCCGGTGTTCACTGATATATATTGGCTCCCAGTCTGGCGGCACCTTAATTTAAATATTCTCATTCTTGTGTTAGAATCCCTCCATGTCCTCACCCCTCCAATTAGTCCAATTCCCCTGTACATTCCCATATTCTAGAAAATCTTTCGCCTTCAAATCTGTTTCCATGTCCCCCTTTAAAGTGAATTTCCTTCCCTCTCTATCTCTCCCTGGTGGTGATTTATGGCTCTACAGCACCACTGTTGCCCACACTTTGGAAGCAAGGATCCACAAAAGGATGTGATATGAGTTACCAGCCACTTCTGGTGTGGTCTTCACAATGCCCCGTGCTGTGCCCGGGTGTACATTGTGTGTGCGAGTAGCATGAGGAGTTGTGGAATGTCACGTCAAACTTCTGTTCCAGCAGCTTTGATGTATGTCTTTGAATCTTGGACTGTGCATGTCCACTATAAATGTTTGTTGCTTGGAAAAGCATAGCATAATAAATTTCAAGCAGCACGGATATGCTAATGACAAATCCTGTCTGGAAAACTTCAACAAGAACTTATCCCAAGGCACTTCACAGCAGCATTATGAAACAAAGTATGACACTGAACCACAAAGGGAGATATTAGGTTAGGTTTCCAAACGCTTGGTCAAAGAGGCAGGTTTTAAAGAAGTGTCTTAAAGGATAAAAGCGAGGTGGAGAGGTGCAGCTGTGAAGGGAGGATATTCCAGAGTTTGGGACCGAGGCAACTGAAGGTGTGGCCACAAATGGTAGAGTAATTAAAATCAGGGATGCACAAGAGGCCAGAATTAGAGGAGCAGAGATATCTCAGAGGGTTGTGGGGCTGGAGGGGATTACAGAGTTAGTGAGGGGTGAGGCCATGGAGGGATTGGAAAACAAGAATGGGAATTTTAATATCAAGACATTGTTTGACTGTGAGCTGATGTAGGTCAGTGATCGGGGAATGGGACTTGTAAGTTAAGACACAGACTGCAGAGTTTTAGATGACTTCAAGTTTACAGATAGTAGAATGTGGGAGAATGAGTTGGAACAGTCTAGTCTACAGGTAATGAAAGCATGAATGAGAGCTTCAGCAGCAGATGCGTTGAGACAGGGGTGAAGTTGGGCAATGTTATTGATGTGGAAATAGGTCGTCATAGTGATGGCACGAATATAAGGTTGGAAGCTCATTTTGTGGTCGATTGCCATGGAATCACCGAATTGTTACAGCACAGAAGGTAGCCATTCAGTCCATCGTGCCTGTACTGGCTCTCCAAAAGAACAATTCGTCTGGTGTCACTCCCCTGCCTTCTCCCTGTAACTCTGTACAACCTTCCTTTTCAGATAACTATCCAATTTCTTCCTGAATGCCTCGATTGAATCTGCCTCCACCACACTCTCAGGCAGTGCATTCCAGACCTTAACCACTCGCTGTGTGAAAAAGTTTTCCTCATGTCACTGATGCTTCTTTTACCAATTACTTTAATTCTTTGCCCTCTCGTTGTCGATCCTTTCAGGAATGGGAACAGTTTTCCCCATCCACTCTGCCCAGACGCATCATAATTTTGAATACCTTTTTTCAAATCTCCTCTCAGCCTTCTCTTCTCCAAGGAAAATGTTCCAACTTCTCCAGTCTATCTTCAGAACTGATATTCTTCATCCCTGGAACCATTCTTGTGAATGTTTTTTCACACCCTCCAATGTCTTCACGTTACCTAAAGTGTGGTGCCCAGAACTAGACGTAATACTGCAACTGAGGCCGAACTAGTGTCTCGTACAAGTTCAAAATAACCTCTTTGCTCTTGTATTCCATGCTGCTGTTAACAAAGCCCAGGATACTGTATGTTTCATTAACTACTCTCTCAACTTGTCCCGCGCCCTTTAATGACCTATGCACATATACATCCAGGTCCCTCTGCTCCTCACCCCCTTTAGAATTGTACCCTTTATTATACATTGTCTTTCCATGTTCTTCCTACCAAAATGAATCACTTCACATTTCTCCACATTGAACTTCATCTGCCACCTGTCTGTCCATTCCACTAACTTGTCCATGTCCGTTTGATTTTCTACAATTTACTCCTCACAGTTCACAATGCTTCCAAATGTTGTATCATCTGCAAACTTTGAAATTGTGTCCTGTACACCGAGGTCTAGGTCATTAATATTTGTCAGGAAGAGAAAGGGTCCCAACACTGATCCCTGGGAAATTCCATTACAAACCTTAAATAAAAACAAAAAGTGCTGGAAAGACGCAGCAGGTCTGGCAGCATCTGTGGAGAGAAAAGCAGAGTTAACGTTTCAGTTCTGTGACCTTTCATCAAAATTGGCAAAGGTTAGAAATGTAATAGGTTTTAAGCAAATAAAGCAGGGGTGGGGCAAAAGAGAACAGAAGAGCTGTTGATAGAACAGAGGGTCGGAGAGATTAACTGACCAGGAGGTCATGGGTAAAAGGCAAAGAAAGTGTGCTAGTTGTGCGGTGAAAGACAAAGCATTAGTGTAGTGAGGGTGTTAAATGACAGAATAATGAACAGCCCTAGCTAAAAGCACCAACATAAAAAAATCAGTTTAATGCTGGCACATGGCAAAAAATGATAAAACAAAATAATCGTTGAACTCAGTGTTCAGACCGGCAGGCTGTAGAGTGCCTAATCGGACAATGAGGTGATGTTCCTCGAGCTGGCGTTGATGTTCACTGGAACACCGCAGCAGGCTAAATGCAGATTGGGTGACCGCTTTGTGGAACACCTCCACTCAGTCCAAAAGTGTGACACCGAGCATCCGCTCGCTTTTCATTTCAACACCCTCCATCCCCCACCCCCGCTCTAATGGTCACATTTCTGTACTTGTGTTTCCCCCAAAACCCCCACTTTGCCAGTTCTGATGAAAGGTCACCGACTGGAAACACTAAATCTGCTTCCCTCTCCACAGATGCTGCCAGACCTGCCAAGCATTTCCAGCACTTTCTGTTTATATTTCAGATTTCCAGCATCCGCAGTATTTTGCTTCGATTCCACTACAAACCTTACTCCAGCCCGAAAAGCATCCATTAATCACTTCTCTCTGTTTCCTTTCACTCAACCAGCTTAGTTTCATGTTGCTACTGTTCGTTTTATTTGATGAGCTATAACTTTGCTCATAGGTCTGTTGTGTGGCACTTTATCAAATGCCTTTTGGAATTCAATTTATACCACATCAACATCATTTCCCTCATCAAACTTTCTTTTTACCTTTTCAAAAAACTCCAGCCATTTAGTTAAACACAATTTTCCCTTAATTAACACCCATTTGTCCAAGTGCCCATTAATTTTATCCCAAATGTGACACCAAGGTTGCAATTAAACTGTCTGAATCTCAGACTGTTACCAGGGAGAGGGATGGAATAAATAGCAAGGTAACAGAGTTGGAGTGGGGAGTGAAAATAATGGCTTCAGTCTTCCCAATATTTAATTGGAGGAAATTTCTGCTCATCCAGTACTGGATGTCGGATAATCAGTCTGATAATTTAACAACAGTGGAGGTTCGGAGAGAGGTGGTGGTGACAGTACATGACTGACAGTACATGGGTTCCCGCATCTCCTTTTTGTAAACAAGGTGTAAAATTTACAGCCCCCCAGTCCTCTGTCATCACTCTCATATACAAAGAGAATTGACAGATTCTGTCCGGTACCTCTGCTATTTTCACCATTCATTCTCTCACGAACCCTCATAATTCCCATCCAAACTGGATAAATGTTTAGTTTATTGTGGTACAAAAAGTGTTTGATTGAAAGGGATTAACTAAACGTGTTTGTTCAGTGACTGTAATTAACGTCAGTCACCATGGGCCCTAATTGTGTCACTGGAGGGTTTCCCTCTTCTATTAATAAGGGACTCCTTTCAGTGTGGTATCCCATAGTGTCAGCAGGAGCATCATCCCCGACACTAACAGGGATCAGCAGCTCCAGAGAGAGGGAGAGGATAGATCAGAATCTGAGACCAATAGATTGGAATGTTACAACAATGGGTCAGAATCTGAGAACAATAGATTGGAATGTTACAACAATGGGTCAGAATCTGAGAACAATAGATTGGAATGTTACAACAATGGGCAGGAGTTCCATCTGGGAGTTTGACTTTCTCTCTGCAAATTATGATTTACTGCCATTAAACAGTCGGATCCATTATGCACTGACGATTATTCAATACATTTACTATCCCATCCTGGCTATTATTGGTGTCCCTGGTAAGTCTCTCTATCCAGCTATTTATTCCATAAACCATGTTTAACTGCTATTACCGTTCTTGTCATTTACTCTGCCCTCCTTTCTACTTTTGTTATTCTTGGCAAATCTCCATCTCCAGATATTTACTTTATAAAACTACGTGCATTAGAGTTCTTGTAATTTACTCTCTCATCTGTACTGCTGTTGCTGTCCCTGGTAAGTCTCTACTTCCTGCTATGAGATCTGGAAACCTTGTTTCACGGAAATAATGTTCTTGCAGTTTTAATTTTGGGAAGAGTGGAGCTAGTGTGATTGGTCTCCATAAGCAATTCTGTCCCCTATCCATGAATCACTTCCTCCCTGGCCAATGTCTGAGGCTGAACCAGACTGTTTACAACCTCTGTGTTCTATATAAACCTGAGCTGAGTTCATCTCCATATTCTCTCCATCATCAACCCTGCCGAATACCACCTATGTAACATCACCCGTCTCCACCACTGCCTCATCCCATTTGCTGCATAAACCCTCATCTGTGCCTTTGTTAAATGCACACCTGACTATTCCAATTTTCCAAATCTATCCTGGTCACCCTCCCAGTTATAAACCTTCATAAACCACAGCCCATCCAGAAATCTGCTGCCTGTGTTGTAACTCACACCAAATCCCGATCTACCATCCCCCCTGTGCTCACTGATCTACATTGTCTCCTGGTCTGGCACCACCTTAATTTTAATATTCTTATACTTGCGTTTGAACATCCTCCATGGCCTCACCCCTCCAATTCCCCTACAGATTCCTATATTCCTGCCAATCTTTTTCCATGAAGTCTTTTCTTCAATTTCTCTTTTAAAGTAACTGTTTAAAAAGGCACTGTTTGAAAATTAGCGATCGCACTTTTAGGGCAGAGATGAGGAGATTTTTTTTTCCTCTCAGAGGGTTGTGTGACTTTGGAACACTCTGCCTCTGAAGCTGGTGGAGGCGGTGGCATTGAATATTTTTAAGGCAGAGGTAGGTAGATACTTGTTAGGCAAGGGAATCAAAGTCTATCGAGAGTAAATGGGAGTGTGGAATTTGAGACAGAAACAGATCAACCATGATCATATTAAATGGTGGAGCAGGCTCGACGGGCTGAATGGCCTACTTCTGCTCCTAATTCAAACGGTAGTTTGGTCTTCCTCTCTGTATCTACTCCTGGAAATGACTTTCAGCTCTTCAGCATCACTGGGCCCAATGCCATGGAAGCTTGGATCCATAAAATGGTATGAGCTAAGCTGCTGGTCACTTCCAGTGCTCAATGCTGCACAGGGCTCTAGCTCCAGTTCACCAAGCATGTGCTCGTAGTGTGAGGAGGGATTTGAATGTGACATCAATCAGCCATTCCAGCAACTTTGATGTATGTCTTTGAAACTTGGTCTGTGTATGTCCACTGACCGCATGTGTTACTCACTCTCAGCTGAACATACATTCAGCAGCACGAGGAACCCCCTCTAGTGTTAGTTAAAAAGACCAGGCATCTAACTTACAGGTGAGAGGCTTTTGACTTACTTCTGCTATTGTAAAGTTAGTGGATGTGCTGTTGATGGTTTGTTGGAGGTTGTGTTGTGAGCTGCTGCAGACATTCAGGGAGGACAGAGGATTTGGTGACCCAACTCTGGACGAGGTATGGGGACTGTAGTTACAGTGTCTCTGGGTCTGGAACATGACCAACAAATGGAGCAGAGGCTGCAGAGAGGGGAAGCTCTGTACAAAGAACAAAGACAATTACAGCACAGGAACAGGCCCTTCGGCCCTCCAAGCCTGCGCCTGTTTCATCAGTTAATGGAAACAGTTTTTCATTGTCTAAGTTATCTAAACCTGTCATAATCTTGTAACCTAACCTTGTAACTAAAATCCTCCATCCCTGGAACCATCCTGTTAAATTTCCTCTGCACCATTTCAAGGACCTTCACAATCTTTCGGAAGTGTGTGGCCAGAATTGGACACAATAGTCCAGCTGAGACCTAACCAGAGATTTCTAAACGTTCATCATAACTTCTCTGTTTTTGTATTCAATACCTCTATTTTTGAAAAGTACAATTGCATGTGTTTTACTAACCAATCTCTCAATATGTCCTGTCACCTTTAACGATCGATGCCCTCACAGGTCTCTCTGTTCCTGCACACTGTTTACAACTGTTACCATATTGCCTTCCAATCCTTTCTGTCAAAATGCATCACCTCACACTTGTCTCACATTTCTATCTGCCAGCGTGTCTGCCCGTTCTACTCACTATCTTTGTCCTGTCGTAAGTGGTTCTGAACATCCTCACTGTTTGTCACAGCTTCAAGTTTGGTATCAGAGACAGATTTTGAAATTCTACTCTGTATTCCAAGATCCAAGTTATTTATGCACAGCAAAATAAAACAGTGGCCCGAGCACTGACCCTGGGGGAACACTCACTGTCTAACATCTTCCAGTCTGAAAAACAGCCATTTAATATGACACACTGTTCTCTGTACATTATCCATCTTTTTTATTCTATTGGACACTGACCCGCCCATTCCATAAGGCTCAACGTTGACAATTAACCTTTTATGTGGTATTTCATCAAACGCATTCTTCAAACCAATATAGACAACATCCATCACATTCCCTTCATCAACCTTCTCTGTTACATCATTAAAAATTCAATTATATTTGTCAAACATGACTTTCCTTTTGTAAATCTATGCTGGCTATCCTGAATTAACTCAAACTTCTCAAAATGCTTGTGGTTTTATCCCTGATATTGTTCTAAAACCTTTACCACCACTGATTTTGGACTAACTGGCCTGTGGTTGTGAGGACTGTGTGTTGTCCATTGATATATCTGCTGTGTGATGGAGGCCATCTATGTCGGGTGAGGTGAATAATACTGTCTGCTCCCTTAGCAGGCAGAAGTAGGATGAGAGATCCCGTGGCTTTGTCAGGATAGCGGGATTCCTGATGGTGTCCGTGGCTCTGACGGGCCCCCATGTCAACGGGGAGAGGTACAGGAACTGAAAGAACTCTCACTCCATTAATGTACAGTTGGTGTCTGAGGATGCCCAGTACATCATGTTGGTGAGTGTCCACTATCCTGGCAGCAGCCACCAGACCTTCATTTTGAAGCAGTCAGACATTCCCATGACCGTCAGGACTCTGTAGAGAAAAAATATGTGGCTCCTCGGAGACAATGATTACCCCAATCTTTCCATGACATTGGCACCAGGAATACGGAGGCAACCTCAGGAGGAGGAAAGGAGGATATTGCCTGGATGCCTTCGACCCGGACAGGCTGTTGGAGAGTGTCCACTAAGATACCGGTTCCCATAGTACAACTTCCCTTTCCCACCATGGATCCTCCATTCTCCACCATTAAATCCTTCTGAGACGCCCCATCACAGTGTCCCCTTGGTCACCATCCTGCAATAAAGAACAACAACAAAAACCTTTTCATTAAAATATTTATCAAACAGCACATCCAATTATACAAACAAAACTGAACTATTCACCCTTGTGTATTCCCTTAGTGCCTGTCTTGTGGATTTCCTCAGCTTGCCTAGTTCTCCTACACAGTGTTTCCCCAGTGGCTGCAGCATGGCTGGTGGAAAGCTGCTGACCTTTACTGGGGGAGACTGCAGATGACCTTGCAGGACGTCCTCGAGCAGCTCTGGGCCTAGAGGGCTCGGATTCAGACTGCACCACCTCGACATAGGCGGCAGCAGCCTGGGCTGGCTGAATGGTAACAGCAAGGACATTGAAGGAGTGACAGTGAAGGGAGAACAAATACTGTCATCCTGAGAGAGGACAGCAGGTTCATGCTCCACGGAGACACTGTCACTGCCACGGGGTGACACCTCAGCAATCCTAGTAATCTACTGGATCACAGATTGCTGGACTGCTGTGAGAGCCTGCAAAATCCTTTGAACACTGAGATCCACAGCCATGATGGCAGCAGTCTGATCCTGCATGGCAGCAAGCAATCTGAGTCTGAGTTTCCACTACAGCACTGAGACGTTGGGTGTCTGCCGTCTGTGCTGCAGTGGAAGCTGAGACAATGGTCACCAACAATTGTATCACAGCTGGGTCCGCTAGTGCTGTCATGGAGTTAGTGACCACTTCCACATGGGAAAGAATGGGCTTCAAGCTCTGTGCAATGTCCTGTGCCATGTTGGAGCCAGACTCCTCCATGTTCCGAGACAGTGATGACAGACTGTCTGACAGGCCTGTCAATGGACAAAGTCTCTCAGTGTACATGTCCATCAGCATTCTCTTGTCTGCTGTTCCAGAAATGTTAACATCTGAGTCCTGTGTATTATAACTCGTTTGTGACCTCGCCCTCCAGTGATCTGACACATGAACTATCCTTTCCCCCTGGCCTGGCTGCAGCTGACTCGTGCTCGGTGACTCACCACGTGCATATTCCGACTCTATACCAACCTCTAAGGTACACAAAGCGAAAGTATTTGATCTGGTGACTGTGAGTTTCAGACCAAGTGATGGGGCTTCACTATCAGTGCTGTGCTGCTGCTCTCTCTCTCTCTGTCTCCTGGAGCTGCTGTGACTGGGAAACTGGCTGTTTTGGGTTATATTGGAAAGTATAAAATTAGAAGGGGAGGGTTGTGGTGAGGGATTGGGAATGGGATGGAAAGCAGGAGGTCCATGGTCCCACCATCTGCAGCTTGTACTTCTTCCCAGACAGTAGGATGAGAGGAAGGTGGGAGTTAAGAAGGGACATAAGGCAGGAATATAGCATCATCCTGAATGCTCTCGGTGATGCCGGATGCCACGGGCTCAGTCAAAGCCGGTCCCATTATATGGAGAACCATCTCCTCCCTCAGGCTCAGGGGATGAAGGTATGCCTGGCCCTCGCTGGAACACTGCTGCTCCCTGTGTTTATGGGCCGCCCTGTCCTATAAGAGAGAGGGCAGAATGTCAGTGATTGTGTGGCACTGTGTTTGGGTGATAGTTGAATAGCTGGTGAATGGGGAGGCAGTGAGAGGTGGGTGTGAGGCTGGTATCAGTGGAAGGTATGTGAGGGTGAGGTGGAGTATGTGAATGTTAGGTGTGAGTCCTGAGTGTTAGGGACTGCTGATGGGTGAGCGATGAGGGTGTGGTTTATTGAGCAGTGTGAGAGGTTGGTGATGTTGGGGGTAGGAGATGCCATGTGGAGATGAATTCACTGACATTGATCACCCGTGTGAACTCATTAAACTTCTTCTGGCTCTGCTGCCAGGTCCTTGGGGCCAGAATTCTTGCATTGACCTCCCTGGCTGCCTGCTCCCATTCCCTTCGGAGGCCGTTCCTTAAGGGACTCCACCCCACCTCACGGAAACATGACCTTTCTGCTCCTGTCACCCTCCATGACTAAGGCCTCCAGCACCATATCCGTGAACTGCAGAGCCGTGTCTCCTGTCCGTGTATTACATTTACCTTGCCTCGAATTGCAACATTCACAGTCAGCAGCAGCAGCAGCAGCAGCCTTCTGTGATTCAGTGCAGCTTCCCTTTAAGAGGGACAGACTGCATTGAAGAGCTGAATGCTGGCTGAAACATGAGCCAGTCTCACACAGAGTTAGGTCACTGTTGAGCGTGCAGACAGACAGCAGTGCGGGTCACCCTGGGCAGCAAGTAGAATTCATGGAAATGAGGAGACAGCAGGAGCTTTGTGTGTCACCTGCCTCAGCAAGAGCGGGCACGGGCAGATCATGAATCACAAACCCTACGCACAGAAGGAGGATATTCGGCCCATTGTGTCAGTGCAGTCTCTTTGAAAGAACTATCTAATTAGTTACTCTCCCCTCCTCTTTCCCCAGCCTCCTATTCAAGTATTTGTTAAATTCTCTTTTGAAATATATTATTGAATCTGCTTCCACCATGTTTTCAGGCAGTGAATTCCAGATCCCAACAACTCGCTGTGTAAGAAAAGTCTCCTCATTTCACCTCTGGTTCTTTGTCAATTACCTTCAATCTGTGTCTTCTTAATATTTAACTTTCTGACACTGGAAACAGTTTCACATTAATTACCTTATCAAAACCCTTCATGATTTTGAATTCTATATTAAATCACCTCCTCCCCGTCACTGCTCAATCGAGAATAATGCCAGCTTTTCCAATCTCTCCACGTAACTGAATTCCCAGATCCCTGGTACCATTCTAGTCAATCACCTCTGTATCTTCACTAAGTCCTTGACATCCTTACCAAAGTGTGGTGATCAGAATTGGACACAATTCTCCAGCTGGGACCTTACCAATGATGTATAAAAATCAGCATTTCCTCCTGAGTTTATTACTCTGTGCCTCTCTCTCTGACACCAAGGACACTACATGTTACATTCAAAGATCTGTGTGTGTACACCCCAGGTCTCTCTAATCTTGCACCCCTTTATAATGGTACCATTTAGTTTATATTGTTTCTCCACATACTTCCTAACCAAATATCTCACTTCACACTTCACTGTGTTAAATTACATCTGCCATGTTCCTGTCCATTTCACCAGTCAGTCTCTGTCCTCCTGAAGTCTGTTACTATCCTTCTCACAGTTTGTTAACATTTCTGAGTTTCCTGCCCTCTGGAAACTTTGACATTATCCTCTCTGTACACAAGCCCATTGCATTAACATACAGCAACAGTGATCCCAACAGTGACCCTGGGGAAACCCCACTGTGTACTTCCCTCCAGACTGAACAATAACCATTCTCCACTCCTCTCTGCTTTCTGTCACAGAGCTAATTTCCCGCATGTTGGGATTGAAAATAAAAGAACAGGCTTCCATTTTTGTAGCGCCTTCATGATCACCGTTTGTCCCAAAATGATTTACAACCAATGAGTACTTTTGAACGTTTAGTCAGTCTTGCAATGTAGCTAACAGGGCAGCTGATTTCTGCACAAAAAGATCCCACAAGTAGCAATGTGATGATGATCAGATCTGTTCTTGTCATGTTGAATGAAGGATAAATACTGACCAGGACACCGGGAATAATTCCCCTACTCTGTTTCTACTTAGTGCGATAGGGTATTTAACATTCACCTGAGAGGGCGGACGGGTCCTTGGTTTAACGTTTCATTCTAAAGATGGCACCTCTGACAGTGCAACACTCCCTCAGTACTGTCACTACAGTGTCAGCTCGTTTCTTGTGATCAAGTCCTTCAATGACACTTGATCCGAGAAGCTTGTGATTGAAAGGAGAGAGAGCTACAAACTGAGCCACGGCTGACATTGGCCTTTAATCCCATGTGTTTCTAATTCGGTAACACAGCTGTTATGTGTTACTTTATCAAACAGCTGCTGAAAGGATAAGAATATTGGGAAAGTACAGGCTGGAAAAATCATAGAATCATAGACTAGCACAGCCCTGATGATGTCATTCTGCCCATCAAGTCAGTGCTGAACCCTTTCAAAGAACAATCCAGTTACTCCCACTCCCTGACTCTTTCACTATATCCGAACATTTTTTCGGCTTCAGATATTTATCCAATTACAATTTGGGATATACTATTGAATCTGTATCCATCAGCCTGTCAGACAGTGCATTCCAAATCCAAACCACTCAGAAACACAAATCCCCATATCTGCTTCTTTTACCAATCGCCTTAAATCTGTGTCTCTGGTTAGTGACCCCTTGGACATTGGAAACAGTTTCTCTTTATTTAATTTATCTAAACCCTTCCTAATGTTAAACAGCTCAATCAAATCTCCTCTGAAAGTTCTCTGCTCGAAGCAGAACAACCCCAGCTACATAACTGTAATCCCTCATGCCTGCACAAATTCTCGTAAAACAGTTCTTTACCCTCTCCGAAGGCTTCATGTCCTTCCTAAAGTGTGTTTCCTAGTATTCAACAAAAGACTTCAGGTGCAGCTGAACTAGTATTTTATATATGTTTTACATAATGTCCTTGCTTTTGCTCTTTTTGCCTCTATTTATAAAACCGAGGATCCCATATATTTATTAACGGTTTGGCTACAAAGAGCTGTGTACAAATACTCCAGGTGTCTCTGTTATTTCACCACCTTTATAGTTATACCATTTAACTTGTATTGTCACTCCTCATTCCTCCTTTCAAAATGTATTACCTCACACATCTGCAATGTCAATTAAATATTGAGAAGATTGAAGCCATTGCTTTCTGTCTCTGCTTCAAATATTTCCTAGCTACACACTCCATCCCTCTCCTTTGTAAATGTTTGAGACGAAAAGCCAAACTGTTCACACACTTGGTTACATAGTTAGCCTTGAGATGCCTTGCGATGAGCTTCCGACCAAATATTCACAACATCAGTAAAATGGCTTATTTCCACCCGCGGTGGAGTTGCATTTCTGGTTAAAAAGGAAAGTAATACAATAGTGAGGAAGGATATGAGAGCTGATGATGTGGAGTCTGTATGGGTAGAGCTGAGAAACACTAAGGGGCAAAAAACGTTAGTGGGGGTTATATATAGACCCCCAAACTGTGGTGGTGATGTGGGAATGGTCTTAAACAGGAAATTAGAGATGCATGCGATAAAGCAACATCTGTAATTATGGGTGACTTAAATCTGCATATAGATTGGTCAAATCAAATTTGTCACAATAACGTCGAGGAGGTATTACTGGAGTGTATACGGGATGGTTTTCTGGACCAATATGTTGAGGAACCAAATAGAGAACAGGCCATCCCAGACTGGGTATTGTGTAAAGAGGGAGGAATAATTGGCAATCTAGTTGTGTGAAATCCCTTGAGGATGAGCGACCGTAATATAATCGAATTTGTCATGAAGGAAGCCAACAGTGACGTCAGAGGAGAGCTGCAAGCTGATTGGTTGGGTGAGTAGCAGCTATTAGTGCATGTAGATATCTTTTAAAAAGTGAAAAGTTTATTTTTGTATGAAAAGAACTCTGGTGATGAGGTGAGTACTACTGAAGTGTTTCTTTTTTTAATTCAGTGTAGTTTATTAAGAATCTTAGATTGAAGTGGGTAGAAAAAGGCCCCTCATGTAATTAGTATTTTTTTAAATTAAGGGTGTAACTAATTAGTGTAAGGGGAGGTCATGACAGGAGAGTTCAGCCCCGTGATCTGCTTCTCCAGCCCTTTGTGGGAAATCAGGGATGCTTCCAGTGTCCCGGGTGACCATGTGTGCAGGAAGTGGATCCATCTGCAACTACTGGCGACCCGCATTATGGAGATGGAGCTGCAGGTGAATTCACTGTGGAGCATCCATAATGCTGAGGAAGTCGTGGATAACATGTTTAGCGAGGTGGTCACACCGCAGATAATAGCTGCACAGGTAGAAAAGGGATGGGTGACCACCAGACAGAGTAGCAGGCACAGGAAGGTAGTGCAGGAGTCCCCTGTGGCCACCCCCCTCTCAAACAGATAGACCGCTTTGGATACTGTTGGGGGGGATGACCTCCCAGGGGAAAGCGGCAACAGCCAGGCCCGTGGGACCACGGAGGGCTCTGCCGCACTGCAGGGCAGGAAAAGGGGTGGAAGAGCTATCATGATAGGGGATTCTATCGTAGAGGGTGCAGGTAGGCGTTTCTGTGGCCGCAAAAGAGGCACTAGGATGGTATGTTGCCTCCCTGCTGCTGGGGTCAAGGATGTCTCGGAGTGGCTGCAGGAAATTCTGAAAGGGGAGAGGGAGCAGCCAGAGGTCGTGGTCCATATTGGTGCTAACGACATAGACAGGAAGAGAGCTAAGGTCCTGCACAGTGAATATAGTGAGTTAGGCAGAAGGTTAAAAAGTAGAACCTCTAGGGTTAATCTCAGGATTTGGCCTAACCATCAGCCTCAAGAAAATGAACATCATGGGACAGGACGTCAGAAACGCTCCATCCATCAATATCGGCCGCCACGCTTTGGAAGTGGTTCAAGAGTTCACCTACCTCGGCTCAACTATCACCAGTTACCTGTCTCTAGATGCAGAAATCAACAAGCGCTCGGGAAAGGCTTCCACTGCTATGTCCAAACTGGCCAAGAGAGTGTGGCAAAATGGCGCACTGACACGGAACACAAAAGTCCGAGTGTATCAAGCCTGTGTCCTCAGTACCTTGCTCTATGGCAGCGAGGCCTGGACAACGTATGTCAGCCAAGAGCGACGTCTCAATTCAGTCCATCTTCGCTGCCTCCAGAGAATACTTGGCATCAGGTGGCAGGACCGTATCTCCAAAACTGAAGTCCTCGAGGCGACCAACATCCCCAGCTTATACACACTACTGAGTAAACGGCGCTTGAGATGGCTTGGCCACGTGAGCCGCATGGAAGATGGCAGGATCCCCAAAGACACTTTGTACAGCGAGCTCGCCACTGGTATCAGACCCACCGGCCGTCCATGTCTCCGCGACATGAAGTCCTGTGACATTGATCACAAGTAGTGGGAGTCAGTTGCCAGCGATCGCCAGAGCTGGCGGGCAGCCAATAAGGAGGGGCTAAAGTGTGGCGAGTCGAAGAGACTTCACAGCTGGCAGGAAAAAAGACAGAAGTGCAAGGGGAGAGCCAACTATGTAACAGCCCCGACAGACAATTTTTTCTGCAGCACCTGTGGAAGAGCCTGTCACTCTAGAATTGGGCTTTATAGACACTCCAGGCGCTGCTGCACAAACCACTGACCACCTCCAGGCGCTTACCCATTGTCTCTCGAGGTAAGGAGGCCAAAGACAAAGAGGAAGAAGAATCTCAGGATTACTCCCTGTGCCACGTGCGAGTGAGGATAGGAATAGGAGGATTAAGGAAATGAAAGTGTGGCTGAAGAGCTGCAGTAGGCGGGATGGCTTCAGCTACTTGGATCATTGGGATCTCTTCTGGTGCAGAGGTGACCTGTTGAAGAGGGTCGGATTGCATCTAAACTGGAAGGGGACCGATATCCTTGCGGGGAGGTTTGTTAGTACTACTCGGGATGGTTTAAACTAGTCTTGCAGAGAGGTGGGACTCAAAGTAGTAGTCTCTCCGATGAGATAGTTGAGGTAAATGTCGAGGTTAATGCAAGCCTGGGCCTGGCAGTGGCCTGACAGGGAGCGTGGAAGGTCTGGTAGACTAAACTGCAAGTACTTTAATGCAAGAGTACTTACAGGTAAGGCAGATGAACTCAGAGCATGGATCAGTACATGGGATTGTGATATTATAGCTATTACAGAAACGTGGTTGAGGGATAGGCAAGACTGGCAGCTCAATGTTATGGGGTACCGATGCTTCAGTTGGAGGGAAGAGGGGATGGGGAGTTGCACTATTGATTAGGGAGCACATCACGGCAGTAGTTGGAGAGGATATAACGGGGGGAACGTCCAGTGAGGCCATATGAGTAGAGCTTAGAAATAAGCAAGGGGAGATCTCTTTGATGGGATTATACTATAGGCCCCCCAATAGTCAGAGGGAATTGGTGGAGCATATATGCAGGGAAATCACAGATAGGTGTAGGAATTATAGGGTTGTAATAGTAAGTGATTTTAACTTCCCTAATATTGACTGGGACTGCCTTAGTGCTAAGGGATCTGATGGGCAAGAATTTGTTCAGTGTGTCCAGGATAGTTTTATGAAACATTATGTGGTTGGCCCTACGAGAGAAAAGACTACACTCGACCTCCTCTTTGGAAATGAGGATGGGCAGGTGGATGATGTGTTAGTGAGGGAGCACTTTGGGACCAGTGACCATAACTCTATTAGCTTCAAGATAGTTATGGAAGAGGATAGGACTGGTCCTCAGGTTGAAGTCCTAAATTTGAGGAAGGTTGATTTCGATGGCATCAGACAGGAACTCTCAAAAGTTGAATGGGAGAGGCTGTTTACAGGTAAAGGGACGTCTGGCAAGTGGGAGGCTTTTAAAAGTGAGATAGGAAGAGTTATGGGCCAGCATATTCCTGTTAGATGGAAGGGCAAGGCTGGCAAGTTTAGGGAACCTTGTTTGATGAGGGATGTTGAGGGTCTGGTCAGGACAAAGAAGGAGGCATATGTCAGGTATAGGCAGCGGGGATCAAACGAGTCCCTCCAGGAGTACAGTGGATTTAGGAGTACACTCAAGAAAGAAATTAGGAGGGAGAAAAGGGGCCATGAGATTTCCCTGGCAGATCAGATAATGGTGAATCCTAAAATATTCTATAAGTATATTAAGAGTAAAAGGGTAGCTAGGGTGAGAGTCGGTCCCCTTAAGGATCAGTCTGGTAATCTACGTGTGCAGCCACGGGAAATGGGCGAGGTCTTAAATGAATACTTCTCGTCTTTATTTACCATGGAGATGACATGGAAGCTACTGAGTTCAAGGGAGGGATCAGCAATATCCTGGAGCATATCAACATTACAAAGGAGGCGGTGTTGGAGGTTTTGAAGCGCATTAAGGTGGATAAATCCCCAGGGCCTGACCAGGTGTATCATAGGATGCTATGGGAAGAAAGGAATTTATATTCCTGGAGCCCGAGCAGAGATTTCTACATTATCGTTAGCCATGGGTGAGGTACAGGAAGACTGGAGGATAGCTAATGTTGTGCCCTTATTTAATAAGGGCAGCAGTGATAAGCCAGGGAACTACAGGCCGGTGAGCCTTACATGAGTGATGGGAAAGTTATTGGAAGGGATTCTGACAGACAGGGTTTATATGCATTTGGAAAGGCAACGTCTGATTAGGGATAGTCAGCATGGCTTTGTGCATGGGAATCATGTCTCAGGAATTTGATTGCATTTTTTGAGGAGGTGACCAAAAGGATTGTCGAGGGCAGGGCGATGGACGTTTTCTCCATGGACTTTAACAAGGCCTTTGACAAGGTCCCGCATGGTCGGCTGGTCCAGAAGATTCATACACATGGGATCCAGGGTGTGCTAGCCAATTGGATACAAATTTGGCTTGGTGATCGGATGGTAGTGGGGGGTTGTTTTTCAGATTAGAGGCTGGTGACCAGTGGTGTGCCGCAGGGATTGGTTCTGGGCCCTCTCTTGTTTGTCATATATATTAATGACTTGGATGTGAATGTAGGGGGCATGATTGGTAAGTTTGCAGATGATACAAAAAATGATGGAATAGTAGAAAGTGAAGAAGCTTGTCTAAGGTTACAACAGGATATAGATAAACTTGGAAAGTGGGCAAGGGATTGGCAAATGGAATTTAATGCAGACAAGTGCGAAGTAATGCATTTTGGGAAGTTAAACCAGGGCAGGACAGATACAGTGAATTCCAGGGCCTGGGGAATGTTGTTGAGCAGAGAGAACTTGGGGTGCAAGTGCATAGTTCCCTGAATGTGGCAACACAGGTAGACAGGGTGGTGAAGAAGGTGCATGGCATGCTTGTCTTCATCAACTGCGGCATGGAGTACAAGAGTTGGGACGTCATGTTACAGTTGTACATAACATTGGTTATTCCGCATTTGGAGTACTGTGTGCAGTTCTGGTCGCAACACTACAGGAAAGATGTGATTTATCTAGAGAGGGTGCAGAAAAGATTCATAAGGATGTTGCCTGGTTTGGAGGGCTTGAGTTATAAAGAGAGATTGGGTAGGCTGGGTCTGTTTTCCCTGGAGCAAAGACGGCTGAGAGGGGACATGATGGAGGTATATAAAATTATGAGAGGCATAGACTGAGCAGGTAGCCAGAGTCTGTTTCCCATGGTAGCGGTGACTAAAACTAGAGGGCATAGATTTAAGATGAAAGGGAGGAGGTTTAAAGGGGATTAAAAGGGTTATTTTTTCACACAAAGAATATTGCGTATCTGGAATGAGCTGCCAGAGGAGGTGGTGGAGGCAGGAACAGTAGCCACATTTAAGAGTCATCTGGACAGGTATTTGAATGAGCATAGCATAGACGGATATGGAATTAATGCAGCCACGTGGAATCAGTATAGATCGGCATTATGGTCGGCATGGACGCAGTGGGCCGAGTGGCCTGTTTCTATGGTGCACGAATCTATGACTCTAAGCTGGAGAGTGACGTAGTTGATTCTGAGACGAGGGTCGTGAATCTTAATAAAGGAAAGTATGAAGGTATGAGGCACGAGTTGGCTATGATGGATTGGGAAACGTTACTCAAAGGGATGATGGTGGAAAGGCAATGGCAATATTCAAAGAGTGCATTGATGAACTGCAACAATTGTTTTCTCCTGTCTGGCGCAAAAGTAAAATGGGAAAGGTAGCCAAACCATGGCTTCCAAGGAAAATTAGAGATAGTATTAGATCCACGGAAGAGGCATATACATTCGCCAGAAAGAAACAACAGAGCTGAGGATTGGGAACAGTTTAGAATTCAGCAAAGGAGGACCAAGGGATTGAGTAATAAGGGGGAAATAAAGTACATGAGTAAGCTTGCGGGGAACATAAAAACTGACTGTAAAGGTTTCTGTAGGTATGTGAAGAGGAAAGGATTGGTTAAGACAAATGTAGGTCCTTACAGTTAGAAACATGGGAATTTATTATGGGAAACAAAGAAATGGGTAACCAACTAAATGAAGACTTTGATTCTGTCTTCACAAATGATGACACAAGTATCTTACCAGAAATGTTGGGGAACACAGGGTTTAGTGAGAGGAAGGAACCGAAGGAAATCAGTATAAGTAGAGAAATTGTATTGGGGAAGTTGATGGGATTGAAGGCCGATAAATCCTCAGGGCCTGAAAATCTACACCCCAGATTACTTAAAGAAGTGACCCTAGAAATAGTGGATGCATTGGTGGTCATCTTTCAAGATTCTATAGACTTTGGAACAGTTCCAGCTGTTTGGAGGGCAGCTAATGTAACCCCACCATTTAAAAAGGGAGGTAGAAATAAAGCAGGGAATTGTAGACAAGTCAGCCTGACGTCGGTAGTGGGGAAAATTCTAGAGTCCATTATCAAAGATTTGATAGCAGAGCACTTGGAGAACAGTGTTAGAATCGGATAGAGCCAGCATGGATTTACGAAAGAGAAATCATGCTTGATAAATCTATTAGAATTCTTCGAGGATGTAACTAATAGAGTGGATGAGGGGGAGTCAGAGAATGTGGTTTATTTGGACTTTCAGAAGGCTTTCGACAAAGCCCCACATAAGAGATTAGTGTGTAAAATTAAAGCGCATGGGATTAGTGGTAGTGATAGATAGAAAATTGGTTGGCAGATGGAAAAAAAGAGTAGTGATAAACGGATCTTTCTCCAAATGGCAGGCAGTGATTAGTGGGGTACCCCAGGGATCGGCGCCAGGACCCCAGCTATTCACACTCTATATTAATGATTTAGATGAGGGAACTAAATGTGATATCTCCAAATTTTCTGAAGACATAAAACTGGTTGGGAGGGTGAGTTGTGAGGAGGATGCAGAGTGGCTTCAGGGTGATTTGGACAAGTTGAGTGAGTGGGCTATTGCATGACAGATGCAGTATAATGTGAATAAATGTGAGGTTATCCACTTTCTTAGCAAAAACAGGAAGGCAGATTATTATGTGAACTGCTATAAACTGAGAGAGGGGAATATGCAACGAGACCTGGGTGTTCTCGTACACCAGTCACTGAAGGTAAGCATGCAGGTGCAACAGGCGGTAGAAAAAGGCGAATGTTATGTTGGCCTTCATCGAGACAGGATTCGAGTACAGGAGCAGGGATGTCTTGCTGCAATTATACAGGGCCTTGGTGAGGCTGCACTTGGAATACTGTGTGCAGTTTTGGTCTCCTTCTCCGAGAAAGGATGTTCCTGCGATAGCGAAAGTGCAACGAACGTTTATCAGACTGATTCCTGGGATGGCGGGACTGACGTATGAGGAGAGTTAGGATTATATTCGCTGGAGTTCGGGAGAGTGAAGAGGGATCTCATAGAAACCTATAAAATTCTAACAGGACTTGATAGGGTAGTTGCAGGAAGGATGCTCCCGATGGTGGGGGAGTCCAGAACCAGGGGTCATCGTCGAAGGATACGGGGTAAACTTTTCAGGACTGAAATGAGGAGAAATTTCTTCACCCAGAGCGTGGTGAGCCAGTGAAATTGCGTCATCACTCCCATGTACAAGAGGGATTGGAATATGCTGGCCAGTGCCTCTGCTACTTCCACCATTCCATCCCTCAGCAACCCTCATGCATCCCATCCAGACTGGGTAAATGATCTACTTTATTGTGGTACAAAAAGTGCTGTATTGAAAAGGGTTAACTGAATCTGTTTGTTCAGTGACTGCAAATAATGTCAGTCTCCATGGACCCTAATTGTGTCACTGGAGGTTTGCCATCTTCTATTAATAAGGGGCTGCCATGTGTTGTCCCATAGTTTCAGCCGGAACATCAACCCTGGCACAACAGAGATCAGTGGCTCCAGAGAGAGAGAAAGGATAGATCAGAATCTGAGAACAAATGACTGGAATGTTACAACAATGGGTCAGAATCTGAGAACAATAGATTGGAATGTAACAGCAATGGGTCAGAATCTGAGAACAAATGACTGGAATGTTACAACAATGGGTCAGAATCTGAGAACAATAGATTGGAATGTAACAACACCTGGTCAGAATCTGAGAACAATAGATTTGAATGTTACAGCAATGGGTCAGAATCTGAGAACAATAGATTGGAATGTTACAGCAATGGGTCAGAATCTGAGAACAATAGATTGGAATGTTACAACAATGGGTCAGAATCTGAGAACAATAGATTGGAATGTTACAACAATGGACAGGAGTTTATCCTCGGATCTTTCCTACCTTTCTACATATTATGATTGGATGTCATTAAACTCTCGTATACATCTCGCACTGAAGATTATTCAATACATTTACTATCCCATCCTGGCTATTATTGGTGTCCCTGGTAAGTCTCTGTATCTAGCTATTAATTCTATAAACCAAGTTTAACAGCATTACTGCTCCTGTAATTTGCTCTGCACTTTTTGCTGCCGTTGTAATCCTGGTGAATATGTCCAGCTATTGGCTCTATAAACCATTGCCAACTTTATTGGATTTCTTGACATTTGCTCTCTCATCTTTACTGCTGTTGCTGTCTCTATTTCCCGGTAGGGCATCTGTAAACCCCGTTTCACTGAACTACTGTTCTGTTATGTAAATATTAGGAAGACTGAAGCCAGTGTCATTGGTCTCCATCACAAACTCCATCCCCTATCTGTGAAACAAATACACCACCCTGCCCAATATCTGAGGCTGTACCAGACTGTTTGCAACCGGTGTATTCTACTTAAACCTGAGCTGAGTCCATCTCCATATTCTCTCCAGTACCAACCCTGTCTACGACCACCTCTGTCACATCCCCCATCTCCACCTCTGTCTCAGCCAATCTGCTGCATAAACCCTCACCTGTAACTTTGTTGAATCCACACTTGACTATTCCAATTCTATCCTGGTCACCCTCCCAGTTATAAACCTCCTTAAACCACAGCCCATCCAGATCTCTGCTGCCTGTATCCTAACTCACACCAAATCCTGATCACCTATCACCCCATGCTCACTGATCTACATTGGCTCCCGGTCTGGCAGCACCTTAATTTTAATATAGTCATTCTTGTGTTTGAATCCCTCCATGGCCTCACCCCTCCAATTAGCCCCATTCTCCTGCCCATTCTCATATTCCTGAAAATGTTTTCACTTCAATCTTTTCTCATTTCTCCTTCTGAAGTGAATTCCTTTCCCACTGTATCTGTCCCGAGCCACTATTTTAGACTGTACAGCACTACTGGTGCTGACGGTACAGAAGCTGGGATCCATAGAGAGATGTGAACTGCACAGCCAGGCACTTCTAGTGCGGCGTGCAAAGTGCCCCATGCTGGGCAGGGCTCGAGCTCAATCGTGCCATGTATGTGTTGTTGCTCTGAGGATGGTTTTGAATGTGATGTCAATGTACCATACCGGCAGCATTGATGTACGTCTTTGAAACTTGGTCTGTACATGTCCACTGACCACCTGTGTTAGTCACTCTCAGCTGAACATACATTCAGCAACATGAGGAACCCCCTCTAGTATTATTTAAAAGGACCAGGCATCCAACTTACAGGTTTACTTCCTGGCTTTTGACTTACTTCTATTATTGTAAAGTTAGTGGAGGTGCTGTGGATGGTTTGTTGAAGGTTGTGTTGTGAGCTGCTGCAGACATTCAGGGAGGACAGAGGATTTGGTGACCCAACTCTGGACGAGGTATGGCCTATCAGGGGAAAACAGCAGCAGCCAGAGCAGTGGCACCACGGCTGGCACTGTTGTTCAGCAGGGTGGGACAAAGCGCAGAAGAGCAATAGTTATAGGGGACTCTATAGTTATGGGCACAGTTAGGCGCTTCTTTGGACGTGAAAGAGACTACAGGATGGTATGTTGCCTCCCTGGTTTCAGGGTCAAGGATATCTCTGAACGGACAGGGGGCATTCTGAAGGGGGAGGGTGAACAGCCAGAGGTTGTGGTACACATCGGTAGCAATGGCATAGGCAGGAAGAGTGATGAGGTCCTACAGGGGGTGTTTAGGAAGTTAGGCAGTAAGTTACAAAACAAGACCTCGAGGGTTGTAATCGCTGGATTCCTCCCAGTGCTACGTGCTAGTGATTCTAGAAATAGGAAGATAGTGCAGCTAAACACGTGGCTGAGCAGCTGCTGCAGGAGGGAGGGTTTCAGATATCTGGACAATTGGGATCTCTTCAGGGACAGATGGGAACTGTACAAGAAGGACGGGTTGCATATAAACTGGAAGGGCACTAATATCCTGGCTGCAAGGTTTGCTAGCATCACTCGGGAGGGTTTAAACTAGTGTGGCGGGTGGGGGGGGGGTGGTTGGTGGGGGGGACCACAGCAGGAGGACAGCTAGTGAAATAAATGAGGAGGGCATAGTAAATACGGTCAGTAGGATGAAGAGGAAGAGCAGGCAGGGAGATGTTTCTGTGCACAGCGGGACTGGTGGTCTGAAGTGCATTTGTTTCAATACGAGAAGTATAACAGGTAAGGCAGATGAACTTAGAACTTGGATTAGTACTTGGAAATATGATGTTTTTGCTATTGCAGAGACTTGGCTGAGGGAAGGGCTGGATTGGCAGCTAAATGATGCAGGTTTTAGAAGCTTCAGGCGGGATAGAGGGGGATGTAAAAGGGGTGGGGGAGTTGCATTACTGGTTACGGAGAATATCACAGCTGTACTGCGGGAGGACACTTCAGAGGGGTCATGCAGTGAGGCAATATGGGTGGAGCTCAGGAATAGGAAGGGTGCAGTCATGATGTTGGGGGTTTTCTACAGGCCTCCCAACAGCCAGCGGGAGGGACAAAGAAAGAACAAAGAACAAAGATAATTACAGCACAGGAACAGGCCCTTCGGCCCTCCAAGCCTGCGCCGATCCAGATCCTCTCTCTAAACATGTCGCCTATTTTCTACGCTTCTGTATCTCTTTTCTTCCTGCCCATTCATGTATCTGTCTAGATACATCTTAAAAGACTCCATCGTGCCTGCATCTACCACCTCCGCTGGCAATGCGTTCCAGGTGCCCACCACCCTCTGCGTAAAGAACTTTCCACGCATATCCCCCCTAAACATTTCCCCTTTCACTTTGAACTTGTGTCCTCTAGTAATTGAAACCCCCACTCTGGGAAAAAGCTTCTTGCTATCCACCCTGTCTATACCTCTCATGATTTTGTACACCTCAATCAGGTCCCCCCTCAACCTCCGTCTTTCTAATGAAAATAATCCTAATCTACTCAACCTCTCTTCATAGCTAGCGCCCTCCATACCAGGCAACATCCTGGTGAACCTCCTCTGCACCCTTTCCAAAGCATCCACATCCTTTTGATAATGTGGCGACCAGAACTGTACGCAGTATTCCAAATGTGGCCGAACCAAAGTCCTATACAACTGTAACATGACCTGCCAACTCTTGTACTGAATGCCCCGTCCGATGAAGGAAAGCATGCCGTATGCCTTCTTGACCACTCTATTGACCTGCGTTGCCACCTTCAGGGAACAGTGGACCTGAACACCCAAATCTCTCTGGACATCAATTTTCCCCAGGACTTTTCCATTTACTGTATAGTTCACTCTTGAATTGGATCTTCCAAAATGCATCACCTCGCATTTGCCCTGATTGAACTCCATCTGCCATTTCTCTGCCCAACTCTCCAATCTATCTATATTCTGCTGTATTCTCTGACAGTCCCCTTCACTATCTGCTACTCCACCAATCTTAGTGTCGTCTGCAAATTTGCTAATCAGTCCACCTATACTTTCCTCCAAATCATTTATGTATATCACAAACAACAGTGGTCCCAGCACGGATCCCTGTGGAACACCACTGGTCACACGTCTCCATTTTGAGAAACTCCCTTCTACTGCTACTCTCTGTCTCCTGTTGCCCAGCCAGTTCTTTATCCATCTAGCTAGTACACCTTGGACCCCAAGCGCCTTCACTTTCTCCATCAGCCTGCCATGGGGAACCTTATCAAACGCCTTACTGAAGTCCATGTATATGACATCGACAGCCCTTCCGTCATCAATCAACTTTGTCACTTCCTCAAAGAATTCTATTAAGTTGATAAGACATGACCTTCCCTGCACAAAACCATGTTGCCTATCACTGATGAGCCCATTTTCTTCCAAATGGGAATAGATCCTATCCCTCAGTATCTTCTCCAGCAGCTTCCCTACCACTGACGTCAGGCTCACCGGTCTATAATTACCTGGATTATCCCTGCTACCCTTCTTAAACAAGGGGACAACATTAGCAATTCTCCAGTCCTCCGGGACCTCACCCGTGTTTAAGGATGCTGCAAAGATATCTGTTAAGGCCCCAGCTATTTCCTCTCTCGCTTCCCTCAGTAACCTAGGATAGATCCCATCCGGACCTGGGGACTTGTCCACCTTAATGCCCTTTAGAATACCCAACACTTCCTCCCTCCTTATGCCGACTTGACCTAGAGTAATCAAACATCTGTTCCTAACCTCAACATCCGTCATGTCCCTCTCCTCGGTGAATACCGATGCAAAGTACTCGTTTAGAATCTCACCCATTTTCTCTGAGTCCAAGCATAACATTCCTCCTTTGTCCTTTAGTGGGCCAATCCTTTCTCTAGATACCCTCTTTCTCCTTATATATGAATAAAAGGCTTTGGGATTTTCCTTAACCCTGTTTGCTAAAGATATTTCATGACCCCTTTTAGCCCTCGTAATTCCTCGTTTCAGATTGGTCCTACATTCCCGATATTCTTTCAAAGCTTCGTCTTTCATCAGCCGCCTAGACCTTATGTATGCTTCCTTTTTCCTCTTAGCTAGTCTCACAATTTCACCTGTCATCCATGGTTCCCTAATCTTGCCATTTCTATCCCTCATTTTCACAGGAACATGTCTCTCCTGCACGCTAATCAACCTCTCTTTAAAAGCCTCCCACATATCACATGTGGATTTACCTTCAAACAGCTGCTCCCAATCTACATTTCCCAGCTCCTGCCGAATTTTGGTATAGTTGGCCTTCCCCCAATTTAGCACTCTTCCTTTAGGACCACTCTCGTCTTTGTCCATGAGTATTTTAAAGCTTACGGAATTGTGATCACTATTCCCAAAGTAGTCCCCTACTGAAACTTCAACAACCTGGCCGGGCTCATTCCCCAACACCAGGTCCAGTATGGCCCCTTCCCGAGTTGGACTATTTACATACTGCTCTAGAAAACCCTCCTGGATGCTCCTTACAAATTCAGCTCCATCTGGACCTCTAACATTAAGCGAATCCCAGTCAATGTTGGGAAAATTAAAATCTCCTATCACCACCACCCTGTTGCTCCTACATCTTTCCATAATCTGTTTACATATTTGTACCTCTATCTCACGCTCGCTGTTGGGAGGCCTGTAGTACAGCCCCAACATTGTTACCGCACCCTTCCTATTTCTGAGTTCTGTCCATATTGCCTCACTGCTCGAGTCCTCCATAGTGCCCTCCTTCAGCACAGCTGTGATATCCTCTTTGACCAGTAATGCAACTCCTCCACCCCTTTTACCTCCCTCTCTATCCCGCCTGAAGCATCGATATCCTGGGATATTTAGTTGCCAATCATGCCCTTCCCTCAACCAAGTCTCAGTAATAGCAATGACATCATACTCCCAGGTACCAATCCAAGCCCTAAGTTCATCTGCCTTACCAACTACACTTCTTGCATTAAAACAAATGCACCTCAGACCACCAGTCCCTTTATATTCATCATCTGCTCCCTGCCTGCTCTTCCCCTTAGTTACACTGACTTCATTATCTAGTTTCTTACAGGGCAGTGGATGTTTGCTGTATCGACTTTACTAAAGCCTTTGACAAGGCCCCGCATGGCAGACTGGTACGAAAGGTGAAGTCAAACAGGTTCAGAGGTGAGCTGGCAAGATGGATACCGAACTGGCTTGGTCATAAAAGACAGAGGGCAACAGTGGATGGGTGTTTTTCTGAATGGAGGGATGTGACTAGTGGTGTTCCACAGGGATCACTGCTGGGACCTTTGATGTTTGTAGTATATATAAATGATTTGCAGGAAAATGTAGCTGGTCTGATTAGTAAGTTTGCGAATGACACAAAGGTTGGTGGAGGTGCGGATAATGATGAGGATTGTCAGGCGATAGAGCAGGATATAGATCAGTTGGAGACTTGGGCAGAGAAATGGCAGATGGAGTTTAATCCGGAAAAATGTGAGGTAATGCATTTTGGAAGGTCTAATGCAGGTGGGAGGTATACAGTAAATGGCAGAACCCTGAGGAGTATTCACAGGCAGAGGGATCTGGGCGTGCAGTTCCACAGGTCACTGAAAGTAGCAACACAAGTGGATATGGCATACGGCATGCTTCCCTTCATCGGTCGAGGCACAGAGTATAAAAATTGCCAAGTCATGTTGCAGCTGTCCAAAACCTTAGTTAGGCCACACTTGGAATATTTTGTGCAATTCTGGTCGCCACACTACCAGAAAGATGTGGAGGCTTTGGAGAGGGTACAGAGGAGGTTTACCAGGATGTTGCCTGGTCTGGAGGGCATTATCTATGAGGAGATGTTGGAAAAACTCGGATTGTTTTCACTGGAACGACGGAGGTGGAGGGGCGACATGATAGAGGTTTACAAAGTTATGAGCGGCATGGACTTGCTGCCGGGGGAGGTGGTGGAAGCAGATACCATAGCGACGTTTAAGAGACATCTTGACAAATACATGAATAGGAAGGGAATAGAGAGATATGGGCCCCGTAAGTGCAGACGTTGTTCGTTTAGACAGGCATCAAGATCGGCGCAGGCTTGGAGGGCTGAATGGCCTGTTCCTGTGCTGTACTGTTATTTGTTCTTTGTTCTTGACTGTAGTTGCAATGTCCCTGGATCTGTAACGTGATCAACAAATGGAGCAGAGGCTGCAGAAAGGGGAAGCTCTGTAAAGAGGGAGGAGGACCGGGTTCTGCCCACTTATATTCAAACCTGAGCTGAGTTCATCTCCATTTTCTTTCCATCACCAACCAATTCAGCCTTTCGTGTCTGCACTGGCTCTCCGAATGAGCAATTCACCCAGTGCCGTTCCCTGCCTTCTTCCTGTAATCCTGCACATTCTTCCTTCTCATATAACAGTCTATTCAGCTTCAATTGAACCTGCCTCCACCACACTCTCAGGCAGTGCATTCCAGACTCTAACCACTCACTGTGTGAAAAAATATTTTCCTCAGGTCGTCTTTGCTTCTTTTACCCATGGCTTTAAATCTGTGCCCTTTCGTTCTCGATCCCTTTCACGAGTGGGAACTGTTTCTCTCTATCTACTCTGTCCAGACACCTCATGATTTTTGAAACCTCTAATAAATCACCTCTCGGCCTTCTCCGAGGAAAACTTTCCTAACTTCTCCAATCTATCTTCATAACTGAGAATCCTCATCCCGGGAATCATTCACGTGAATATTTTCTGTATTCTCTCCAATGCGCTCACGTCTTTCCTCAAGTGTGGCACCCAGAACTGGGCGCAATGCCACAGCTGAGGCTGAAATAGTGTCTTATATAAGTTCAACATAACTTCCTTGCTCTTGTACTCTCTGCCCCTATGAATAAAGCCCAGGATACTGTATGCTTTATTAAACACTTTCTCAACCTGTCCTGCCGCCTTCAATAACTTCTGCACATATACACACAGGTCCCTCTGCTCCTGCATACCCTATAGAATTGTACCCTTTATTGTATATTGTCACCCCATGTTCTTCCTATCAACATGAATCACTTCACATTTCTCTGTATTGAACTTCATCTGCCACCTGTCTGCCCATTCCACCAACTTGTGTGTGTCCTTTTGAAGTTCCACACTATCCTCCTCACAGTTCACAATGCTTCCAACTTTCGTATCAGCTGCAAACTTTGAAATTGTGCCCTGTACACCCAGGTTTAGGTCCTTAATATATATCAGGAAAAGCAAGGAACCCAACACTGATGTCTGGGGAACTCCACCACAAACCTTCCTCCAGCCTGTAAAACATCCATTAACCACTACTCTTTGTTTCCTGTCACTCAGCTAATTTCGTATCCATGTTGCTAATGTCCCTTTGATTCCATGAGCTACAAGTTTGCTCACAGGTTTGTTGTGTGGCATTGTATCAAAAGGTTTTTGCATGCAGGGAATAGTTAAATGTCTGGAATGCACTGCTTGAGAATGGTGGAGGCAGGTTCATTTGAAGCTGAATAGACCGTTATATGAAAGTCAATGTACACCACATCAACAGAATTGCCCTCACCAACTATCTCTGATACCACCTCAAACATCTCCAGCAAATTAGTTAAACATGATGTTCTCTCAAGAAATCCATGCTGGCTTGTTTAATTAACTCGCATTTGTCCATGTGACTATTAGCTTTGTCCAAGATTATTTCTTTCTAGAAGATTTCCCACCACCGAAGTTTAACTGACAGGCCTGTAGTTGCTGGCCTTATCTTTACACCCTTTTTGAACAAGGGTGTAACGTTTGCAATTCTCCAGTCCTCTTGCATCTCCCCCAAGTCTAAGAAAGACTGAAAAATTATGTCCAGTGCCTCTGCGATTTGCATCCTCACTTCCCTCAGTATCTTTGGATACATCTCATCTGGTCCTGGTGCTTTATTCAATTTAAGTCCAGACAGCCTATCTAATACTTCATATTTATCAATTTTAAACCCCACTAGTGTCTGACTTACCTCCTCTTTCAACCTTGCCTGGGTTGCATCTTAGAATCATAGAAAGTTTATGGCACAGAGAGAGGCCACTTGGCCCATCGTGTCTATGCTGTCCAAAAAACGACCCATCCATTCTGATCCTGCCTTCCAGCATGTGATAGATTACAGCACTTGAGGTGCATATCCAGACACCTTTTGAATGAGTTGTGGGTTTCTGCCTCAACTACCCTTTCAGAAAGTGAGTTCCAGGCTCCCACAACCCGCTGGGTGAAAAATAAAATCCGCAGCTCCCTTTTAATCTTTCTACCAATCACTTTAAGTCCATGCCCCCTCGTCACTGACCTCTTTGCTTAGGTGAATGGACCCTTCAGCTACACTCTACTCTCAGTTTTGTACATTTCAATCAGATTTCCCCTCAGCCTTCTCTATTTCAAGGAGAACAACCCCAGCCTGTCCAATCTTTACTCATAGCTGCATTTTTCCAGTCCTCGCCACATCCTCGTAAATCTCCTGTGTACCCTCTCTAGTGCAATTACATCCTTTCTGTAATGAGGTGACCAGAACTGCACACAGTACTCAAGTTGTGTCCTAACCAATGAGTTATACAATTCTAGCATAACCTCCCTGCTCGTATATTCTATACCTCGGCTAATAATGGAAAGGATTCCATATCTTCTTCCTTGGTAAAGACAGGTGGAAATTATTCATTTATTACCTCAGCTATATCCACTGCCTCCATGTGCAAATACCCTTTATGGTCCTGAGTCGGCCCCATTGTTCATTTTACTACCCTTTTACTATTTAGATGCCGAGAGAAAACTTTGGGATTTCCTTCAATGATCGCCTCTTTTCATGCTCACTCTTTGCTTCCCTTTTTTGCTTTTTCACTTCCCCTCTGGACCTTCAATATTCAGCCTGCTTTTCAATAGTGTTTTCTACCTGATGTCTGTTATATCAGGCATAAACTTGTCAACTTTTCGTGCGGCCTTCAAATATCTGTCTGAATACACACCAAGTCTCTCTGTTCCTGTCTCCTCATTTAAACAATACCAATTTGTTTCTGTTGCCTTCCCTTGCACTTCCTACCCAAAAGTCTCACTTCACACTTCACTGTGTTAACTAATATTTGCCATCCGCCTGCAAATTGCACCAGTCAGTCTCTGTCCTCCTGAAGTGTGTTACTATCCTTCTCATTGTTTATTAACATTTCTGCCCTTCCTGCCATCTGAAATATTTGACATTATCACCTCTGTACACAAGCCCATTGCATTAACATACAGCAACTGTGACACTGGGGAACCCCATTGACTACTTCCCTCCAGACTGAGCAACAATCATTCTCCACTATTCTCTACTTTCTGTCACTGAGCTAATTTCCCGCATGCTGACATTGAAAATAAAAGAACAGACTTCCATTGATGAAACGCCTTTCATGACCACTGCATGTTCCAAAGTGATTTACAACCAATGAATACTTCTCAAAGCGAAGTCACTCTTGTAATGTAGGAAACAGGCAGACAATTTCTGCACAGCAAGATCCCACAAGCAGCAATGTGATAATGATCAGATCTGTTTTTGTGATGTTGATTGAAGGAAACATTTTGACCAGGACACCGGGAATAATTCCCCTGCTCTGCTTCTACATAGTGCGATGGGATCTTTAACATCCACCTGAGAGGACAGACTGCAACTTGGTTTAAAGTTTCATTCGATAGACTGCACCTCTGACAGTGCAGCACACCCTCATTCCTGCACTGCAATGTCAGCATTGATTCTTGTAATCAGGTCCTGCAGTGACACTTGATCCTGGAAGCTTGTGACTGAAAGGGGAGAGAGCTACAAACTGAGCCACGGCTGATATTGGTCCTTTTATCCCATGTGTTTCTAATTCGGTAACACGGCTTTTATGTGGTACTTTTTACAAACTCCTTGTGAAAGGATAGGAATATTGTGAAAGTCCAGGTGGGAACCATCATAGATTCATAGAACAGTACATACATAATGAGGTCATTCGACCCTTCAAGTCTGTGCTGGCCCTTTCAAAGAGCAATCCAGTTAGTCCCACTCCCTGGCTCTTTCACTATATCCTTGGATTTTTTCTCCTTCAGATATTTATCCAATTCCCTTTTGGGATCTACTATTGAAACTGTATCCATCAGCCTATCAGACAGTGCAGTCCAAATCCAAACCACTCAGAAACAAAAATCCTCATATCTGCTTCTTTTACCAATCGCCTTAAATCTGTGTCTCTGATTACCAGACTCTTGGACATTGGAAATAGTTTCTCTTTATTTAATTTATCTAAATCCTTCCTAATGTTGAACACCTCAATCAAATCTCCTCTGAAGGTTCTTTGCTCTAAGCAGAACAACCCCAGCAACATAACTGTAATCCCTCATACCCTGACAAATACTAGTAAAACAGTTCTGTACCCTCTCCGAAGGCTTCATGTCCTGCCGAAAGTGCGGTTCCCAGTATTTGACACAAGACTCCAGGTGCAGCTGAACTAGTATTTTATATATGTTTCACATAAAGTCCTTGCTTTTGTTCTTTTTGCCTCTATTTATAAAGGCTAGGATCCCATACATTTATTAACTGTCAAGATAACCTTTCCTGCCGCCTTCAAAGATTTGTGCACACACACCCCAACTGTCTCTGTTATTTCACCGCCTTTATAGTTGTACCATTTAACTTGTATTGTCTCTCCTCATTCATCCTTTCAAAATGTATTACCTCACACATCTGCAATGCTAATTAAATATTGAGAAGATTGAAGCCATTGTTTTCTGTCTCTGCTCCAAACATTTCCTAGTTACACACTCCATCCCTCTCCTTTGTAAATGTTTGAGACGAAGCCAAACTGTTCACAGACTTAGTTACATAGTTAACCCTGAGATGTCTTGAGATGAGCTTCCTACCAAATATTCACACTATCAGTAAAACGGCCTATCTCCAACCCCGGTGGAGTTTCATTGCTGATGAAAGAGTAAATGAACGCAATAGTGAGGCAGGATATTAGCTCTGATGTTATCGAATATGTATGGGTAGAGCTGAGAAACACTCAGGGGCAGAAAACGTTAGTGGGGGTTGTATATAGACCCCCAGACTGTCGTGCTGAATTTGGGAATGGCATTGAACAGGAAATTAGAGCCGCTTTAGATAAAGGAACATCTGTAATTATGGGTTTCTTGAATCTGCATATAGATTGGGCAAATCAAATTGGTCAGAATACATTGTGGAGGATTTCCTGGGGAATATGCGGGATGGTTTTCGGGGCCAATTCTTTGAGGAACCAACTGGAGAACAGGCCATCCTAGACTGGTTATTGTGTAATGAGAGAGGAATAATTGACAATCTAGTAGTGCGAGATCCCTTGGGGATGAGAGACCATAATATGATAGAATTCTTCATCGCAATGGAGAGTGACCTAATTGATTCTGAGACCAGAGTCGTGAATCTTAATAAAGTAAGCTACGAAGGTATGAGGCATGAGTTGTCGATCATACATTGACAACTTCAAGAGATGACGGTGGAAAGGCAATGGCAAACATTCAAAGAGCACATTGATGAACTGCCACAATTGTTTACTCCTGTCTGGCACAAAAGTAAAACGGAAAAGGCAGCCAAATCATGGCTTACAAGGAAAATTAGAGATAGCATTAGATCCAAGGAAGAGGCAAATAAATTTCCCAGAAAAAAGCAACAGACCTGAGGATTGGGAGCATTTTAAAATTCAGCAAAGCAGCACCAAGGGATTGATTGAGAAGGGGAAAATGGAGCTCGAGAGTAAGCTTGCAGGGAACATAAAAACTGACTGTAAACGAGTCTATAGGTATGTGAAGCGGAAAAGATTGGTGAAGACAAATGTTGGTCCGTTACAGTCAGAAACAGGGAAATTTATTATGGAAAACAATTAAATGGCTGACCATTTAACTGAGAGAGGGGAATATGCAGCGACACCTGGGTGTTCTCGTACACCAGTCACTGAAGGTAAGCATGCAGATGCAACATTCGGTAGAAAAAGGCGAATGATATGTTGACCTTTATAGCGAGAGGATTCGAGTACAGGAGCAGGGATGTTTTGCTGCAATTATACAGGTGAGGCCGCACTTGTAATATTGTGTGTAGTTTTGGTCTCCTTATCGGAGGAAGGATGTTCTTGCTATAGAGGGAGTACAGTAGAGTTTTACCAGACTGATACCTGGGATGGCAGGACTGACGTACGAGGAGTGATTGAGTCGGTTAGGACTATATTCACTGGAATTCAGAAGAGTGAGGAGGGATCTCATCGAAACCTATAAAATTCTAACATGACTTGTCAGGGTAGATGCAGGAAGGATGTTCCTGATGGTGGGGGACTCCCGAACCAGGTGTCATAGTCTAAGGATACGGGGTAAAACTTTCAGGACAAGATGAGGAGAAGTTTCTTCACCCAGAGAGGTGTAAGCCTGTGGAAATCTCTCATCACGCCCATATCCAAGGGGGATTGGAAGATTATGGCCAGTGACTCGGCTATTTCCACCATTCCCTCCCTCAGCAAACCTCATACATTCCATCCAGACTGGGTAAATGTTCAACTTTATTGTGGTACAAAAAGTGTTGGATTGAAAAGGGTTAACTGAATCTGTTTGTTCCGTGACTGTAATTAATGTCAGTCTCCATGGACCCTAATTGTGTTTTCCATCTTCTATTAATAAGGGGCTTCTTTCAATGTGTTATTCCATAGTGTCAGTGGGAGCATCAGCACCAGCACTTACAGAGATCAGCTGCTCCAGAGAGATAGAGAGAGGATAGATCAGAATCTGAGAACAAAAGACTAGAATGTTACAGCAATGGGTCAGAATCTGAGAACAATAGATTGGAATGTTACAACAATGGGTCAGAATCTGAGAACAATAGATTGGAATGTTACAACAATGGGTCAGAATCTGAGAACAATAGATTGGAATGTTACAACAATGGGTCAGAATCTCAGAACAATAGATTGGAATGTTACAACAATGGGTCAGAATCTGAGAACAATAGATTGGAATGTTACAACAATGGGTCAGAATCTGAGAACAATAGATTGGAATGTTACAACAATGGGTCAGAATCTCAGAACAATAGATTGGAATGTTACAACAATGGGTCAGAATCTGAGAACAATAGATTGGAATGTTAGAACGGCGGACAGGAGTTTATCCTCGGTTATTTACTCTCTTTCTACATATTATAATTGGTACACATTAAACGATCGTATCTATTTCACATTGAGGATTATTCAATACATTTACTATCCCATTCTGGCTATTATTGGTGTCCCTGGTAAGTCTCTCTATCCAACTATTAATTCTTTAAACCATGTTTAACTGCATTACTGCTCCTGTAATTTACTATGCCCTTCTTGCTGCTGTTGTATGCCTGGTGAATATCTTCAGCTATTAGCTCTATAAACCACTGTCAACTGTATTACAGTTCTTGTCATTTACTCTCTCTGCTACTGTTGCTGTCTCTGTTTCAGGCTAGGAGATCTGTAAACCCTGTTTCACTGAAATACTGTTCTGTAATGTAAATTTTGGGAAGACTGAAGCCAGTGTCATTGGTCTCCATCTCAAACTCCATCCCCTATCTGGGAAGCACATAATCCACCCTGCCCAATAGCTGAGCTTGAACCAGACTGTTTACAACTTCTGTGTTACATTTAAGCCTGAGCTGAGTTCATCTCCATATTCTCTCCAAAACCAAGTGTGCCTACTACCACCTCTGTGAAATCACCCATCTCCATTTCTGCCTCAGCCCATCTGCTGCATAAACCCTCATCCGTGTCACTGTTAAATCCACACTTGACTATTCCAATTCTATCTTGGTCACCTTCCCAGTTATAAAGCTCCATAAACCACAGTCCATCTAGAACTCTGCTGCCTGTATCTTAACTCACACCAAATCCCGATCACCCATCACCGCTGTGCTCATTGATCTCCATTGGCTCCCGGTATGGCAGCACCTTAATTTTAATATTCTCATTCTTGTGTTTGAATCGCTCCATGGCCTCACCCCTCCATTTATTCACTTTCCCCTGTCCATTTCACATATTCCTGCAAATCTTTCGACTTCACTCTTTTTACAGTTCTCCTTGTAAAGTGAATTTATTTCACTCTGTATGTGTCCCGAGCCACGATTTTAGACTCTGCATCATGACTGCTGCTGACGGTACAGAATTGGGATCCATAAAGAGATGTGAATCGCACAGCTGGTCACTTCCGGTGCAGTCTGCACAATATCCCATGCTGAGCGGGGCTCCAGCCCAGTCACATCATCTATGTGCTGTCAGCGTGGTCTTCACAGCTGGCCACTTCCACTGTGGCCTGCACAGTGTCCCAAACTGCGCAGGGCTCTCGCTCAATTGTACCTTGTATGTGTTGTTCCTTTGAGGGTGGATTTGAAAGTGATGTCAATGTACCATAGCAGGAGCTTTGATGTACTTCTTTGAAACTTGGTCTGTGCATGTTCACTGACCGCCTGTGGTAGTCACTCTCAGCTGAAAATACATTCAGCAGCAGGAGGAACCCCCTCTAGTGTTATTTAAAAGGACCAGCATCTAACATGCAGGTGAGGGGCTTTTGACTTCCTTCTGCTATTGTAAAGTTAGTGGAGGTGCTGTGGATGGTTTTCTGGAGGTTGTGCTGTGAACTGCTGCAGACATACAGGGAGGACAGAGGATTTGGTGACCCAACTCTGAACGAGGTATGGGGACTGTCGGTACAGTGTCTCTGGGTCTGTAACATGACCAACAAATGGAGCAGAGGCAGCAGAGCGGGGAAACTCTGTAAATAGAGAGGAGAGGGGGCCCTACCCACCCCGGGTTTTCTAAGAGCACTTTTCCTACCTACACCTAACCCAGGAGGTCACTCTGATTCAATAAGGAGGTGGTCACAGAGCACTGTTACTTCCTGTATCACAACCTGGAGCCTCAGACCAGGGTGAGGACGGAGCTGTCAGTGGCAGTTAAGGTCACAGATTCATTGACCTTCTGTGTATCTGGATCGTTCCAGGCTGGAGCAGGAGACATATCCAACATTGAGTCACAGAGAGTGATAGAGACATTTACAGGACAGAAGGAGACCATGCAGCTCCTCCATTCCAGCTCTCTGTTGAACAATCCAGTCAGTCCCACTCCCCCGCTCAATCCCCGTATCCCTGCAAGTTCATTTCCTTCAGGTGTCCATCCAGTTTCCTTTTGAAATCATTGATTGTCTATGCTTCCACCACCCTCATGGGCAGTGAGTTCCAGCTCATTACCATCCACTGTGTAAAAAGGTTCTTCCTCACATTCCCCCTGCATCTCTTACCCAAAACCTTCCATCTGTGTCCCCTAGTCCGTGTTTCATCATTTAATGGGAATAGTTTTTCCTTGTCTATCTTATCTAAGTCTATCATAATCATGTACACCTCTAGCAAATCTCTGTCAATCTCCTTTACACCAGGGAGAACAACTCCATCTTCTCCAAACTCACTTTGTAACTAAACTCCCATCCCTGGAATCATTCTGGTAAATCTCCTCTGCACCCTCTCAGGGACTTTAACATCCTTCCTACAGTGTGGTGACCGGAACTGGACACAGTTCTCTAGTTGGGGTCTAACCAAAGCTTTATGGAGGTTCTGCATAACTTTCCTTATTTTGTCTCTTTGCCTCTAATGATGAAGCCCAAGATCTGATATGATTTGCTAAACACCCTCCTAATATGTCCTGGCACCTTCAAAGATCAATGCATATGGAGCCCCAGGTCCCTCTGTTTCGGCACAGTCTTTAGAACTGTGTCATTAAGTCTATGTTGCCTTCCTATTCCTTCTGACAAAATGGATCATCTCACACTCCTATTTATTAAATTCTACATGCCACTTCTCTTTCCATTCTGCTAACCTATCTGTATCATGTTGCAGGTGGTTTGTGACATCCTCCCTGTTTACCACACCTACAAGATTGCAATCATCAGAAAAAATGTAAATTCTACTCATTATTCCAAAATCCATGTCATTTATATATAGCAAAGAAAAAGCACAGTGTTCCTCGCACTGACCATTGGGGAACATCACTGTCTACCATCCTCCAGTCTGAAAAACAACCATTTAACACATTTCTCTTTTCTCTGTCATTTGGACAATTTTTGATCCTGTTCGATGCTATTTCTGAGCTTCAGTTTTGTTAACCAAGCTTGTGTGTGGTTGTTCATCAAATAATTTCACAAAATCCATGTATACAACATCCAACACATTCCCTTCATCAATCTTCTCAGATTATCAAAATAAATTCAATTAGCTCAGTCAAGCAAGATCTGCCTTTTAAAAATCCGTGCTGATAATCCTTAAATAACACAAACCTCTCCAAGTGTGTGTTGATTTTTCCCCTGATTATTGTTTCGAAAACATTACTCAACACTGATGTTAAACTAACTGACCAGTAGATGCTAGGCCTGTGTGTTGTACATTGATAATTCTGGGAGGTAAGGGTGAACATCTGTGTCATCATTTTCTCCCTCAGCAGGGAGAAGCAGGGTGAGAGATCCCGTGACTTTGTCAGGAGAGCGGGATTCCTGATGGTGTAGGTGTCTGCGCAGGGCCCCCATGTCAAGGGGAGAGGTACAGGAACTGTAAGTACTCTCACTCCATGAATGTACAGTTGGTGTGTGAGCATGCCCAGTACATCATGTTGGTGAATGTCCACTATCCTGGCAGCAGCAAGGATACCTTCATTCTGAATCAGTCAGCCGGTCCCAATACTCTGGGGCTCCTTGCAGAACCAGAATGTGGCTTCTCGGAGGCAAAGGAAACCCCTCTAGACACAGCTCATGTTTCTACACCCCCAAAACACATCCTGCCACCAACCAACCTCACACATTTAACATGGGTATAATGTGAGCAATAGAATCACTAGGAACATGGTGGAACAGACCATCGGTGTGATGAAGCAATGCTTCCGATGTCTGAACCGCTCAGGGGGAGTCCTCCAGTACTCACTGGAGCAGGTGTCCAAGTTCATGGTGTTCTACTGCACCCTTCATATCATCACCATCATGAGGACACATGCATTGGCACCAGGAATCCGGAGGCTACCTCAGGAGGAGGAGGCAGGGAGGATATTTCCTGGATGCCTTCCAGCCGGACAGGTTGTCAGAGAGACCCTGCTAAGATTTCGGTTCCCATAGGACAACTTCTCTTTCCCTCCATGGATCCCCCATTCTCCACCATTGCAACCATCTGAGATGCCCCATCACAGTGTTATTACATCACAGAGGGAACTAATCAGCCCGTCCTGTCTGCACCGCCTCTCTGAATGAGCAATTCACCTAATCCCATTCCCTGTTTTCTTCCTGTAACCCTGCACATCCTTCCTTCTCATATACCAGTTTATTCAGCTTTAGCATGTTCATAGATGTGCTCACCACACTGTTGAAGAGCATGCAGGGAGAGAAGGAATGGGTGATCAGCAGGCATTCAAAAAGTATCAGGCAGGTCGTGCCGAAGACCCCTGAGTACATCTCAGTCTCCAACAGGTATTCAGTTCTGTATACTGAGGAAAGTGATGCTTCACCTGGGGAGAGCAGCCACAGCAAGTCCATGGCACCACGGGTGGCTCAGCTGCAGAGCGGGATACAGGGATGACTGGAAGAGCCATAGTGATAGGTGAGTCAATAGTCAGGGCAACAGACAGTCGTTTCTGTGGCCACAGACGTGAATCCAGGATGGTGTGCTGCCTCCCTGGTACCAGGGTCAAGGATCTCACTCAGCGACTGCAGAGTCTCTTGAAGGAGGAGGGGAACAGCCAGAAGTCGTGGTCCACATAGGAACCAACTACAGAGGTAGAAAGAGGGATGTGGTCTTGCAGTCAGAATTTAGGGAGCTAGGGAAGAAATTAGCAAGCAGGACATCAAACATAGTCAAAAAGTAGAATTCTCCATATTACTCCCAGTGCCAGGTGCAACTGAGTATAGAAATAGAAAGATAAGGCAGAAGAATGTGTGGCTGGAAAGATGGTGCAGGAGGGAGGGATTCATATTCCTGGGACACTGGGACCGGCTCTGGGGGAGATAGGACCTTTACAGGCCGGTCGGGTTGCACGTGAACAGAGCCAGGACTGGGTTCCTTGCGGAATGTTTTGCTAGTACTATTGGGGAGGGTTTAAACTAGTTTAGCAGGGGGAATGGGGACCTGAGGGTAGACTCACCTGGGACAAAATCAGAAATGAAAATGGAAGGTGGCAAATTAATGGATGAGTCTTGAAGACAGAGGAAATGAGGATGAGAAAATGAAAAAAAGGTTTGGCAGTGTTCAAGGGTATCTATTTCAATGTATGGAGTGCTGCAAATAAAGCAGATGAGCTGAGTGCAAAGATAGACATGTGGCAGTATGATATCATAGTTATTACAGAAACATGGCTTAAGGAGTGACAGGAATGGCAGCTCAACGTTCCTGGTTACCGGGTTTTCAGACGCAATAGGGAGGGGGTTAAGAAAGGAGGGGAATTCTGGTCAAGGAATCTTTTGCAGCTGTGAGGAGGGATGATATGTTGGAAGGTTCATCAAGTGAGGCCATATGGATTGAGCTAAGGAACCAAAAAGGGGCAATCTCACTGCTGGGAGTGTGATCTCGACAGCCAAATAGTCAGAGGGAGATAGAGGAGCAGATAAGTAGGCAAGTCTCTGAGAAGTGCAAGAACAATAGGGCAGTAATAGTAGGGTATTTTAATCACCCCGATGTTAACGAGGATAGTTTTAGTATGAAAAGAATTGAGGGAGCAGAATTCTTGAGTTGCATTCAGGCCAACATTTTTGTCCAGCATGCAGAAAGTCCAACAGGAAAGGGTGCAGTTTTAGACTTTGTTTTAGGAAATGACGATGGGCATGTGGATGGAGTATCAGGGGAGAGCATTTTGGTGAGAGTGATCATAATTCAAACAGTTATAACATAACTATGGAAACGTACGGACATAGAATAGGAGTTAGAGTTCTCAATTGGGGCAAGGCCAATTTTACTGAACCGAGGAGCGAAAGTGGACTGGAAACAGCGACTTGAAGGTAAATCAGTCTCAGAGCACTGGGAGGCATTCAAAGTGGAGATTCAAGGGGTTCAGGGTAAACATGTTCCCACAAAGGAAAAGAGTGAGGTGGCCAAATCTAGAGTCCCATGGATGTCAAGGATCCTATATGGTAAGATAAGACAGAAAAGGAAAGCATATATCCGACACTGAGAACTCAATACTACAGAAAGTTGAGAGGAGTTTAGAAAGTTTAAACACTAAAGAGGTGAATTTATTATACTTAACAATATTAAACACATCCACACGAGAATCACACAGAAATAGATTACAGAGTGAGAAGTAAATTTTTTTGTGGATTGGAGTCCAGAATAAATATAAAAATAAAATACCCATTCTGTGAGGTTGGACGATTCGGAGGTCTTCTGGCTGAAGTTGTATTCTTGAAGTCTTTGGCTATTGGAAGTGTCCTTTGTGGCTGGCCCACATGGCTCAGAGATTTCTTGGAGGCAGACTTGTAGGTGTCTTCCTTTCCCTGATGTCTCTGTCTGTGGTAATCTATAGACCTGGAGGGACCACAGTCGGATGTGATTTTCAAAATTGTGATGTTATCTGAAGAGAGAGAAGGGACACAACCCTTCTGCTTCTGCACAATTTGAACCACTGGCTTGTCTGTCTTTGTCCAGCAGAAACTAACAGCTTTCACAGAGATGGGCAGAAGGTCTCATGACTGCCTCACTGTATTCTCTAGACACTTATAATGAGATTCAAGGTTGGAAACTTCTATCTCCCCAGGGTTCAGGATACCAGTATTTACACTTGGAGGAGTTTGCTCTTTCAAAGTCCGTGTGTCAGGGTGGCCTTGTATGCCATGTTAATGATTGTAAGCTTAGGTAATTCAATCGCTAGAACAAGCCAGTGATTTGGGTCCAGGCTCATAAGACGTGTCTCCTGTTGTAGGCCTTGGAATGTGAAAAAGTATTTCAGATGCCAATTGCGGTGGCCATCTTGGCTGCCTGTTTTTTCAAGTTTAACTGTCGGATTTTTCCATTAAATATTTAGTGTAAGTTTCCAATCTATGAATTAAAATTCATCATTTGGCATATTGTGTTATCTTGACACTGCAAATGTGATAATAGGAGCATTTCATTGCAGAATTGTGGGAAGAAATAGATGGAAACACACATTTCTTCCCAATAATCACTTCTCAAATTCACACATTAACCTTAGAATTACTGCAGCTGAGATTTTCTGTTACAGTTGTGCTGATTTAATTGAGTTGGAGTTTTTTTCTTGGATGCTTATGTGTCGGGTTCGACCCTGGACAAAGTATCAACAGCTACTATATATTTTTTTCTCTCTCCTGCAATGAAGCGTTAACCATTCAGGTTCCTGCACCTTGATAATCTTTCTCCCTAAACCGACAGTGAGTAATAAGTAGTTTCTTTAACCCCAGTGAGGTGGCTGAGATTTCCTCTGGGCCTTTGCTCTTACTGAGTTCTGCTTTGAAATTATTGGGTTTGATTAGAGTTGGGTTTGGGATCTGATCATTGGGTTCTTCAGTGGGTAGATCCACACTGAGCTCACTTTTAGCTTTCTGGTGAGGTACACAAGTGCTGGTTACTTGAGGGTATTTTCCCTTCACTTTTCCCTTTACTATGGGGAGGATCCTTTTTTCTAATCTGCCCTATATTCTCTGGGATATTAGTGTTCGCAGATGTCTGTCCAGCTTTCACTGCACTCTCCTGCGGCACTTCGACTAAGTAAGGCATCACCCTCACCATTGGCTTGCATGTTTGGGACCTTTCCTTGCCATTGCATGTTTATACAAATGCTGTTTGCAGCCTATTTAGGGTGCCTCTTGGATCTGCATTTAAGGAGGAGAGTGTGGGGATTAATTTATCTAACATTTCAGGGTTGACTAATCGGAGAATAGGAAATTCCAGTTGGTATTCCTCCTGGCCCTCCTCTAACCTGTCCTCACGATTCTTTTCAATCCTTCCCTCCTGACTGTCTGACAGATCTGTAGTTGTCTGTCCCCTCCACAGCCTTTACCTTTTTTTTCCTTTGGTCTGGGGTGTCAATTAAATAATTCACCTGACTGTTCCTTTTGCCACTCGATATGGACCACTGAACCGGGATTTCAGGGATTCACCCTGCATTGGGAGTAGTAACAATACATGGTCTCTGGGCTGAAATGTTCTAACCTTGACATTTCTTTATGTTTACATTTTCACAGCTGCCTGGGTGATCTTTAGGTGTTCCTGATCCATTGCACAGGCTCCCCTGAGCCGCTCCCAGAGCATGGAAATGTAGTCTAACACGGAAGACTCATTCCTCTGTCCCAAAAAACTTCTCCTTGATTAGTTTAAGAGAACCTCCCACCTCGTGTCCAAAAACTAATTCAAAGAGACGAGAGCCAGTGGAATCATTGGTTAAGTCCCTGATAGGCAACAGGATAAATCCCAACCCTATGTCCCAGTCATGGGGTTTCTCATAGCAGTATGGCCTGATCATTGTTTTTAGGGTCTGGTGGTACCGCTCCAAAGCCCCTTGTCACTGTGGTTGGTAAGCCTTGGACTTTATTTGGGTTATGTCCAGATTACCCATGACCGTTTCAAAAAGATTAGACATAAAATGCTTACCCTGGTCCATCTGGATCTCAGCAGGCAGCCCATATCGGGTAAAGTATTGGGTTAGCCCCTCCACAACTACCTTGGCAGAGATAGTTGTTCCAGAGAATGGTCTCTGGGAATCGGGTCACCACATCCAAAATGGTGAGAAGATACTGGTAATCCCTCTATTGTTTTCAGCGGTTGTCCTGCACAATCCACCAACACTCTGCTGAAGGGTTCCCCAAAAGCTGGTATGGGAATTAGGGGCGAAGGTTTAACTGCAGATTGAGGCTTCCCCACAACCTGGTACGTGTGACCAGTTTTACAGAACTCTACCACATCTTTGTGGAGTTGTGGCCAGTCAAAATGCTGTCTTATGTGGGCTTCGATTTTTCATACACCGACATGTCCAGCCATTGGAAGTTCGTGGGCCATTCTTAATATTTCTTTAAGTGGACCTCAGCGGCACCACTGTCTGGTGAACCACTGTCCTCTCTTCATCCGCAGGTCTGTGAGGAGGTCTCCACTTCCTCATCAGCACCTCATTCTTTAAATAGTAGCACTCGAAACTCCCTCTGCTTCAGTTTTTGTTTGGACAGTCTGTGATATATTTTTAACACTGGGTCCTGTTGCTGAGCCTCAACTAAGGAAGATCTGTTTAACACAGCCTTTGGGTCCATTACCTTCCGAAAGAAGGTTTCAGACAACCAGCCAGTAGGGTCATCCATCTGCAGTGTCAGTTCAAGGGATTGTTTGGCCATGGACCGAGTCACCACACTATCAGGGAGAATGTCAGGGACCTTCCCCTGTAACTGCTCTTTCTCCCTGACCTCTTTTGATTTCTCGAGAACTACTGGGGAAGCTGCCACCTTTTCCCCCGTTAGATTATTACCTGGGATTAGGTCGACCCATCCACCGGTAAACTAGGTACAATCTCCATGGTTACCGGTACTGAAACTAGGTCACACTCCAACTGCACCCGATATAAAAGTATGGACATATACCATCTTCCGATACCATTCACTAACACTCTAGCATTCACTGCACGCTCGGAGGAAGGTCATGCCTTTTCCCAGCAGAAGGGATTGGGTGGCCCCTCTATCCCTCAGTATGACTACGGGCTTGCTTGCCTCATTGGAGGAGTATGGGAACACTTTTTCTTGGGATACAAATTCCAGGTAACTCTCGGTGATTTTGTTAAGTTTTCCCGCACTCTCTGTGGTAGGTTTACTGGGTCTGACTGCCGCAGTTAGAGGCACAGTCTGATCTGCCGTGCTTTCCATCGGGGCCCGTTTTCCTGCACTGATCTAGTGGACTCTGATTAATCCTACAGGTTTTCCCCGTCATTTCCATCATTCAGCTCGACGGTGATCGGCCTTATTACAGTGGAAACATACAGATCGTCGGCCATTACTCCTGGTCTCAGTATCGTCCTATTTGGCTTGAGGATGGGCCCCCGTGTGTCCAGCTTTTCCTTCCAGCCCATGGCTAGCCGGGATCCAATCATCCTCCTTTTATTCTCTGGTCTTCGGGGAGACAAGGGAAGTGTTTCCCTTTGGTGCTAAGGCCTTGTGTACAAGAGAAAATTCATCAGCCTGCAAAGCAACCAGCCTGGCTCTTTGAACCTCTTGCCCCTCTTTGTGGGTTTTAATGGGAGGGAGAGCGAGTTTTTGAACTCCTCGAGAACGATCTGAGGTTTACATATGTGGGCTCTATCTTGAGTGTCAATATCTACTGGTCAAAAGAAAACATAAAAACAGACTGTAAAATCTTCTATAGATACATAAAAAGGAAACGTTTGGTTAAGACAAATGTGGGTCCATTGCGGCAAAGTCAGGAGAATTTATAATGGGGGACAGAGAAATGGCAGAGAAGCTAAATGATTATCTTGTGTCTGTCCTAACTGAGGGAGATACAAGAAATCTCCCAGAATTAGAGATCCAAGGGACTCGGGAGAATGAGGACGTGAAGGAAATTAGTATTAGGAAGAAAGTTGCATTGGAGAAAATAATGGGGCTGAAGGTTGACAAGGCCCCAGGATATGATATCCTGCATCTCAGAGTGTTGAAAGAGGTAACTATGGAGATAGTGGGTTCATTGATGATCATCTTTCAAAATTCTAGAGTCCACAGCGGTTCCTGCAGATTGGAAGGTAGCAAATGTCACTCCACTATTAACGAAGGGAGGGAGAAAGAAAACCGGAAATTAAGGATCTGTTAGCCTTACATCAGTCGTTGGCAAAAAGCTGGAATCTATTCCAAAGGATGTGATAAATGGACACTTGGATAATAATGATCTGATTGGGCATAGTTAACATGGATTTATGAATGGGAAATCATTCTTGACGAACCTGTTCGATATTTTATTGAGGATGTTACTAACCGAATTGGTAAAGGGGAGTCCGTAGACGTGGTATGCTTGGATTTTCCGAAGGCTTTCGATAAAGTATCCCACAAGAGATCGGTTAACAAAATTAAAGCACATGGAATAGGAGATAATATATGTGTATGCATTAAGGATTGGTTAACAGGCAGAAAGCAGGGAGTAGGAATAAAAAGTGCATTCTTGCGTTAGCCAGCTGCGACTAGTGGGGTGCTGCATGGATCAATGCTTGGGCCCAAGCTGTTCACAACATATATCAATGATTTGGATATGAGGACAAACGTAATATTTCCAAGTTCACAGATGATACCAAAATAAGTGCGAATGCATGCTGTGAGGAATATGCAAAGCGGTTTCAAGGGAATTTGGACAGACTTAGTGAGTGGGCAAGAACATGGCAGAGGCAATATAAAGTGGACAAATGTGAGGTTATCCACTTTGGTAGGAGGAACAGATGTGCAGAGCATTTCTTAAATGGTAAGAGATTAGGAAGTGTAGATGTACAAAGGGATCTGGGTGTCCTTGTCAATAAGTCACTGAAAGCTAACATGCAGGTGCAGCAAGCAATTAGGAAGGCTAATGGTCTGTTAGCCTTTATCACAAGAGGACTTGTGTACAAGAGTAGTGAAGCCTTGCTTCAATTGTATAGAACCTTGGTTTGACCACACCTGGAGTACTGTGTGCAGTTTTGGTTCCCTTACCTCAGGAAGGATATTATTGCCATAGAGGGAGTGCAATGAAGATTCACCAGACTTGTTCCTGGGATGGCGGGACTGTCCTGTGAAGAGTGAGTGGGGAAACTGGGCCTGTATTCTCTAGAGTTTCAAAGAACGAGAGGTCATAGAACATAGAACAGTACAGCACAGTACAGGCCCTTCGACCCACGGTGTTGTGCCGAACCTTTAACCTACTCAAGATCTAAGTAACTACCTATGCTTCATTCTACTTTCATCCATGTACCTAGCCAAGAGTCGCTTAAATGCCCCTAATGTATCTGCTTCTACTACCACCGCTAGCAGCGCATTCCACACACCCACCATGATCTCATTGAAACATACATTATACTGAAATGGCTAGACCGGGTAGATGCTGGTAAAATGTTTCCTCTGGTTGGGGAGTCTAGAACCAGCAGATACAATTTTAAAATAACAGAGAAGCCACTTAGGACAGAGATGAGGGGAAATTTCTTTACTCAGAAGGTTGTGATCTTTGGAATTCTCTACCCTGGAGGGCTGTGGAAGCTCAGTCATTGTGTATGTTTAAAGTGGAGATTGACAGTTTTCTAAATACCAGTGACATAATAGGATATGGGGATATTGTGGGAAAAAGGTATTGAAGTGGATGATCAGCCATTATGATATTGAATGGCGGGCCAGGCTCGATGGGCTGAATGTCCTACTCCAGCTCCTATGTTCCGAAGCTGCTTACCTCTTTCAAACTCGAGGTAAGTTTAGTCAAGCCGATTTCGAAGGGTTCAGAATTTTTGCTGGTACACCTCTGGTACTATCTCGTATGTACCCAGGATAGCATTTTTCGTCATCACAAAATCTGATGAACTTTCATCTGGCAACAGTGAATAAACCTCATGGGCTTTTCCTGTTATTTTATTTTGCAAAAACAGTGTCCATCTCTCTGCGGGCTATTTCAGCTGCTTTGCAAGTTTTTCAAAAGTGACAAAAAATTCTGCCATCCTCCTCATTGAACTTTCTCATGAACGGGGAGAACTTTAAGAGCTCAGTACATGGTCCTGATCTCGGGGTAGCTCCCTCACTAGCTGTGCCTTCACTGGGTGTATTGGGTCTTCCTCTAGTTGTTTGAGCCACCTCAACTCCCTTTCTTCCTTCTCCTTCTGGAATACTCTTACTTTTTCCCTATCACTTTGCTCTTTCTCGCCCTCTCTGGAATTCTAATTCTAGTCTCTTCTGTTCTAGTTTTACCATAGCTAACATTACTCTATCTGTTAGTAATTCTAACCCTGTGTGAGTCTTCAGCTTCAAGTGAAAAATGGTTGCACACGGGTCTTAGGATTTCGGGTTTCCGAGCTTTTGGACGGAGAGTAATCCCTAACTGTCCAGCTACATTACTCAACTTTTCAACTGATAGGATGTTAACCTGTACCGAGTTACTTTACTCTGTATGTAACTCCTTTATTGCAAATGGAACTCCTTTATTCAAAAAGACAGGGAGACAGAAAGCAGGAAGCTCCAGGCTAGTTAGCTTTATATCTGTCTTGCAGAAAATGTGAGAAGTTATTATGAAAGACGTAATAGATAAAATCAAGATAATCAGGCAGAGTCAACATGGTTTTCTGAAAAGGAAATCATGTTTAACAAAAGTTATTCGACTTCTTTGAAGAAGTAGCATGTGCTGTGGAGAAAGGGAAACAGGTGGATGTACTGTACTTAGAGTTCCAGAATGCATTTGATAAGGTGTCACATCAAACGGTATTGCTCATGGTGTAGGGGGTAACATATTGGCATGGATAGAAGATTTGCTAGCTCACAGGAAACAGAAGGTAGGCATAAATAAATCATTTTCTGGTTGGCAAGGTGAAATGAGTGGTGTGACACAGGAATCAATGCTGGGGCCTCAACATTTTACAATTTATAGAAATGACTTGGATGAATGGACCAAAGGTATGGTTGCTAAAATTGCTGATGACACAAAGTTAGGCAGTAAAGTAAGTTGTGAAGAGGACATCAGGAGGTTAAAAATGGAATATAGATAGGTGAAGTCAGTGGGCAAAGATCTGGCAAATGGAGTACAATGTGGAAAAATGTGAACTTGTCCATTTTGGCAGGAAGAATAAAAAAGAATCATTAATCTAAATGTTGAGAGATTGCAGAGCTCTGAGATGCAGAGGGATCTGGGTGTTCTACTGCATGAATCGCAAGAGGTTAGTATGCAGGTACAGACCGTTATTAGGAAAGCTAATAGAATGTTATCGATTATCATGAGGGGAATTGAATGCAAAAGTAGGGAGATTATGCTTTAGCTGTACAGGGCATTGGTGAGGCCACATCTGGAGTACTGTGTACAGTACTGGTCTCCTTATTTAAGGAATGATGTAACTGCATTGTAAGCAGTTCAGAAAAGGATGACGAGACTAATACTTGGATTGGGTGGATTGTCTTAGGAGGAAGGATTGGACAGGCTAGGATTGTATCCGCTGCAGTTTAGAAGAGTAAGAGGCGACTTGACTGGAACATATACGATCATGAGGGGTCTTGACAGGGTGCATGTGGAAAAGGATGTTACCCATTGTGAGAGAATCTAGAGCTAGGGGTCACTATTTAAAAATAAGGGGTCGCCCATTTAAAACAGGAAAGAGGAGAATTTCTTTCTGTCAAAGGGTTGTGAGATTTTGGAACTCTCTTCCTCAAAAGGCAGTAGAAGCAGAGTCTTTAAATATTTTAAAGCAGAGGTAGATAGATTCTTGATAAACCAGGGGGTAACAGGTTATCGGAGGTAGGTGAGAAGTTAAAGTTGAGGTTAAAATCAGATTAGCGATGATCTTTTTAAATGGCAAGGCAGGCTTGAGGGGCCGAGTGGCCTACTCCTGCTCTTAATTCGTATGTTCACGTGTTCGTTTGCGCTGGCTTCGGAGGGTACTGACTTCGAATGTGGATATTTTAGTGCTCTAGCAGTGGAAAACACAATAAAACTGCTTTGAAATTTGTAATTGTTCTCTCAGGATCAGTTGTTTTTGCCACTTCTCTGGCCAAAGGAGGGGTACCAGAGGACTGGTGGACAGCGAATGTGGTACCATATTCAAGAAGGGTAGCAGGGATATACCAGGTAATTACTGGCCAGTGAGTCTAACATCAGTGGTTGGGAAACTATTGGAAAAAAATTTGAAGGACAGGATTAATCTCCACTTGGAGAGGCAGAGATTAATCAGGTATAGTCAGCATGGCTTTGTCAGGGGGAGATCGTGTCTAAAAAACTTGATTGAATTTTCGAGGAGGTGACTAGATGTGTCAATGAGGGTAAAGCAGTTCATGTAGTCTACATGAACCTCAGTAAGGCTTTTGATAACGTCCCACATGGGAGATTGGTTAAGAAGGTAAGAGACAATGGGATCCAGGGTAATTTGGAAAACTGGATCCAAAATTGGCTTAGAGGCTAGAGGCAGAGGGTGATGGTTGAGGGCTGTTTTTGCGAGTGGAAGCCTGTGATCAGTGGTGTACCACCGGGATCGGGGCTGGGACCCTTGCTGTTTGTAGTATGCATCAATGATTTAGACGTGAATATAGGAGGCATGATCAGTAAGTTCGCAGATGACGCGAAAATTGACGGTGTTGAAAATAGTGAGGAGGGAAGTCTTAGATAACAGGACGATATAGATGGGCTATTAAGATGGGCAAACAGTGGCACATGGAATTTAATCCTGAGAAATGTGAGATGATGTATTTTGGGAGGAATAACAGGGCAAGGGAATATACAATGGAAGGGAGGACCCCTGGAAGTACAGAGGGTCAGAAGGACCATGGTGTTCTTGTCTATAGATTACTGAAAGCAGCAGTACAAGGAGATAAGGTGGTTAGGAAGGCATATGGGACACGTGCCTTGATTGGCCAAGTTATAGAATGTAAGAGCAGGGAGGCTATGATGGAGCTGTATAAATCGCCAGTTAGGCCACAGCTGGAGTACTGTGTACACATCTGGTCACCACACTATAGGAAGGATGTGATTGCACTGGGGAGGGTGCAGAGGAGCTTCAGCAGGATGTTGCCTGGGCTGGAGCATTTCAGCTATGAAGAGAGATTGGATAGGCTAGAGTTGTTTTCCTTAGAGCAGAGATGGCTGACTGGGGACCTGACTGAGGTGCACAAAATTATAAGGGCTGAGATAGGAAGAAACTTTTTCCCTTATCAGAAGTGTCAATAACCAGAGGGGCAAAGACTTAAGTTAAGGGGTAGGAGGTTTAGAGAAAATTTGAGGAAAAATGATTTTCACCCAGAGGGTGGTTGGAATCTGGAACACACTGCCTGAAGGGGTGAAAGAGTCAGGAAGCCTCACAACAACATTTAAGATGTATTTAGATGAGCACTTAAAACGCCATACCGTACAAGATTACGGGCCAAGTGCTGGAAAATGGGATTAGAATAGATAGGCCTGATGGCGGGCGTGGACACGGTGGTCCAATGGGACTGTTTCTGTGATGTGTAACCCTGTGACTCCAATTTCTCGTTTGTTGTTGGGTTATGGTCACTAGAGCTTCCAGATGTCTGCCGAAGCCAGATGAGGATGGGTCCCAGTCTCCCCATTTGTCCTAGTGTTTATTTGATCACAACAAGGTTTATTCATTTTTAACAGTGGACGCGCTTACCACCTCAGTGAGTGTTTGTTGTGATCGTGAAAGAACCAATCAGACAGGTTTTCTTGAGTTTAAACTAGAAGTAAGTTTATTACATTTCAAAATTCTAATTGAGTCTAAATAAAATAATTAAAATATACTGCATTCACGCAGACACTGACACGAGAATCGCACACAAATAAATTAGAATGAGAAATAGATTGTGGTTGGATATGAATCCGGAATAATTCTTTAAAAATCAAGGTCTGTGAGGTTGGATGATTCTGTGGTCTGTGCGTTTTCCACCATTAGTTATGAGTTTCATGTCATCTGCAAGACATGAAATTATGTTTTTCTTTACATAAAGGTTTATGTCATTCATATATCTATTTGTATGTCAGGAACAGCGCTAGTTCCAATACGGACCCCTGAGACACAATACTGTATACTCCCCCTCTCCCAGTCTGAACAATGGCTGTTCACCACTTTTCTCTGCTTTCTGTCCATGAGTCAGTGTCATATCCACACTATCACTGTCACATTAATCCATGTGTTCCACTTTTCATAACAAGTGTATGAAATGTCATTTGATCACAGGCCTTTTGAAAGTCCATATACATAAGACAAAACACATTATCCTCAGCAACACTCACAGTTATGTCATCAACTAACTTGATCAAGATTATCAGACATGATTTTCCATTAACCTATCAGTGCTGAATGTCAAAGAACAAACAAATAACAGTACAGCACAGGAACAGGCCATTCAGCCCTCCAAGCCTGCTCCGATCACGATGCCTGCCTAAACTAAAACCTTCTGCACTTCCGGGGTCCGGATCCCTCTATACCCATCTTATTCACGTATTTGTCTAGATGCCTCTTAAACGTCTCTATGGTACCTGCTTCCACCACCTCCCCCGGCAACAGGTTCCAGGCACTCACCACCCTCTGCGTAAAGAACTTGCCTCGCACATCCCCTCTGAACTTTGCCCCTCTCACCTTAAACCTATGTCCCCCAGTAACTGACTCTTCCACCCTGGGAAAAAGCTTGTAACTATCCACTCTGTCCATGCTGCTCATAACTTTGTAAACCTCTATCATGTCGCCCTCCACCTCCGTCGTTCCAGTGAAAACATTCCGTGTTTTTCCAACCTCTCCTCATAGCTAATACACTCCAGACCAGGCAACATCCTGGTAAACCTCTTCTGTACCCTCTCTAAAGCCTCCACGTGCTTCTAGTAGTGTCGCGACCAGAATTGCACGCAATATTCTAAGTGTGGCCTAACTAAGTTTCTGTACAGCTGCAGCATGACTTGCCTATTTTTATACTCTGTGCCCCGACCGATGAAGGCAAGCATGCCGTATGCCTTCTTGAATACCTTATCCACCTGCGTTGCCACTTTCAGTGACCTGTGGACCTGTACGCCCAGATCTCTCTGCCTGGCAATACTCCTAAGGGTTCTGCCATTTACTGTATACCTCCCACCTGCATTAGACCTTCCAAAATGCATTTCCTCACATTTTCCGGATTAAACTCCATCTGCCATTTCGCCACCCAAGTCTCCAACCGATCTATATCCTGCTGTATCCTCTGACAATCCTCATCACTGTCCGCAACTCCGCCAACCTTTATGTCGTACTTATCAGACCAGCTATATTTTCCTCCAAATCATTTATATATAATACAAAGAGCAAAGGTCCCAGCACTGATCCCTGTGGAACACCACTAGTCACATCCCTCCATTCAGAAAAGCACCCTTCCACTGCTACCCTCTGTCTTCTATGACTGAGCCAGATCTGTATCCATCTTGCCTGCGCCCCTCTGATCCCATGTGACTTCACATTTTGTATCAGTCTGCCATCTTGTCAAAGGCTTTACTGGATTCCACATAGATAACATCCAATGCCCTTCCTTCATTAAATATCTTCGTCACTTCCTCAAAAAACTGAATCAAATTAGTGAGATACGACCTCCCCTTCACAAAACCATGCTGCCTCTCGCTAATAAGTCCATTTGTTTCCAAATGGGAGTAAATCCTGTCCCGAAGAACCCTCTCTAATAATTTCCCAACCACTGATGTCAGGCTCACCGGCCGATAATTTCCTCGATTGTCCTTGCTACCCTTCTTAAACAAAGGAACAACATTGGCTATTCCCCAGTTCTCTGGGACCTCACCTGCCGCCAATGAGGATGCAAAGATTACTGTCAAGGCCCCAGCAATTTCTTCCCTTGCCTCCCTCAGTATTCTGGGCTAGATCCCATCAGGCCCTGGGGACTTATCTACCTTAATGCTTTGCAAGACACCCAATGCCTCCGCCTTTTTTATAATGAGATGACTGAGACTATCTACACTCCCTTCCCTGGACTCATCATCCAGCAAGTCCTTCTCCTTGGTGAATACTGATGCAAAGTACTCATTTAGCACCTCGCCCATTTCCTCTGGCTCCATACATAGAATTCCCTTCTCTGTCCTTGATTGGGCCAACCCTTTCCCTGGTTACCCTCTTGCTCTTTATATACGTATAAAAAGCCTTGGGATTTTCCTTAATCCTGTTTACCAATGACTTCATATAAACCCTTTTCGCCCTCCTGAATCCTTGCTTAAGTTATTTCCTACTGTCTTTATATTCCTCATACGATTCGTCTGTTCCTAGCCTTCCAGCCCTTACAAATGCTTCCGTTTTATTTTTGACTAGGCTCACAATATCCCGCGTTATCCAAGGTTCCAGAAACTTGCCAAACGTATCCTTCTTCCTCACAGGGACATCCTGGTCCTGGATTCAAATCAACTGACGTTTGGAAGACTCCCATATGTCAGATGTTGATTTACCCTCAAACAGCCGCCCCCAATCTAAATTCTTCAGTTCCTGCCTAATATTGTTAGAATTAGCCTTCCCCCAATTTAGCACCTTCACCCGAGGACTACTCTTATCTTGATCCACAAGTACCTTAAAACTTATGGAATTATGGTCACTGTTCCCGAAATGCTCCCCCACTGAAACTTCGACCACGTGGCCGGGCTCATTCCCCAATACCAGTTCCAGTCCGGCCCCAGCCCCAGTTGGACTATCTACGTATTGTTTCAAGAAGCCCTCCTGGATGCTCCTCACAAATTCTGCCCCATCCAAGCCCCTAGCATGAAGTGAGTCCCAGTCAATATTGGGGAAGTTAAAATCACCCACCATTGCAACCCTGTTACCTTTACATCTTTCCAAAATCTGTCTACATATCTGCTCCTCTACCTCCCGCTGGCTGTTGGGAGGCCTATAGTAAACCTCCAACATCGTGACTGCACCCTTTTTATTCCTGAGCTCCACCCATATTGCCTCGCTGCATGACCCCTCCGAGGTGTCCTCCCGCAGTACAGCTGTGATATTCTCCTTAACCAGTAATGCAACTCACCCACCCCTTTTACATCCCGTCTATCCCGGCTGACGCTTCTAAAGCCTGGAACATTTAGCTGCCAATCCTGCCCTTCCCTCAACCAATTCTCTGTAATAGCAACAACATCAGATTTACAAGTACTAATCCAAGCTCGAAGTTCATCTGCCTTACCTGTTATACTTCTCGCATTGAAACAAATGTACTTCAGACCGCCAGTCCTGCTGTGCTCCGCAACATCTCCCTGCCTGCTCTTCCTCTTCGTCTTACTGGCCTTATTTACTTGTTCCCCCTCATTTATTTCACTTTCTGTCCTTCTGCTCTGCTTCCCACCCCTTGCCACACTAGTTTAAACCCTCCCGAGTGACGCTAGCAAACCTCGCAGCCAGGATATGTGTGCCCCTCCAGTTTAAATGCAACCCGTCCTTCTTGTAGAGGTCCCATCTGTCCCTGAAGAGATCCCAATCGTCTCGATATCAGAAACCCTCCCTTCTACACCAGCTGTTCAGCCACCTATTTAACTGCACCATATTCCTATTTCTAGCCTCACTGGCACTTGTTATTTATTATACCCTGTTTTCCCAAGCAAGATATTTATTTGTACTGTGTTACGGCTTCTAGAAATTTCCAACCACCAACATTACACTGAATGGTCGGTAGTTACAGGGTTTATCGAATCTTTCCTTTTGGAAACAGGGTGAGACATTTATAGCCTTCCAGTCCTCTGACAACTCTTCCATATCTAAGGAGGATTGTAAAATTCTGGCCAGTGCCCCTGCTATGTCCACCATTCTTTCCCTCAACAAACCTCATGTATCCTATCTAAACCGGGTAAATATTTTACTTTATTGTGGTCCAAAAGGTGTTGGATTGAAAGGGGTTGACTGATCCTGTTTGTTCAGTGACTGTAGTTAATGTCAGTCACTATGGACACTAATTGCAACACTGGAGGTTTTCCCTCTTCTATTAATAATGGGCTCCATTCAAAGTGCTATCCCATAGTTTCAGTTGGAGCATCAACCCTGACACGAAGAGGTAACCGTGGCTGCAGTGAGATGGAGAGGATAGATCAGAATCTGAGAACAATAGATTGGAATGTTACAACAATGGGTCAGAATCTGAGAACAATAGATTGAAATGTTACAACAATGGGTCAGAATCTGAGAACAATAGATTGGAATGTTGCAACAATGGGTCAGAATCTGAGAACAATAGATTGGAATGTTACAACAATGGGTCAGAATCTGAGAACAATAGATTGCAATGTCACAACAATGGATCAGAATCTGAGAACAATAGATTGGAATGTTGCAACAATGGGTCAGAATCTGAGAACAATAGATTGGAATGTTACAACAATGGGTCAGAATCTGAGAACAATAGATTGAAATGTTACAACAATGGGTCAGAATCTGAGAACAATAGATTGGAATGTTACAACAATGGGCAGCAGGAGTTTCTCCTATTGGCTTGGCGAAATTACTGCAGATTATTTTTGGATAACATTAAAATGGCGGATCTATTTTGCACTGAAGATGATTGAAACGATTTACGATCCCATCCTCGCTATTATTGGTGTACCTGGTAAGTCTCTGTATCCAACTATTGGATCTATAAAGACTGCCCGGTGTCCAATCCTCAGCCTTGTGGGGTATCAGTGGACCCTCATTCAGTGTCTACCCCTGTCCACCTCAAAGACTGCCCTGTGTCCAATCCTCAGCAGAGAGAAGCAGGATGAAAGGTCCTGTGGCTTTGTCAGGATATCGGGATTCGTGATGGTGTAGGTGGCTCTGCGGGGTCCCCTTGACAACGGGGAGAGATACAGGAACTGGAGGAACTCTCACTCCATTAATGTGCAGTTGGTGTGTGAGCATGCCCAGTACATCATGTTGGTGAATGTCCACTATCCTGGCACCAGCCAGGATACCTCCATTCTGAAACAGTCAGCTGGTCCCAATATTTCGGAGCTCCATGGAAAACCGGAATGCGGTTCCTCAGAGACAATGGACCCCCCCCCACCCCAGACATGGCTATACCTCCTACACCCCCAAACCCACTTTCCACTGCCAGTCAAACAAACACTCCAGCAGGAACACAGTGGAACAGACCATCGGTGTGATGAAGCAATGCTTACAATGTATGAACCGCTCGGGGGGAGCCCTCCAGTACACACTGGAGCAGGTGTCCAAGTTCATGGTGTTCTGCTGCACCCTTCATATCATCACCATCATGAGGACACAGTCATTGGCACCAGGAATCCGGAGGCTCCCTCAGGAGGAAGCGGAGGAGGCAGGGAGGATATTTCCTGGTTGCCTTCGACCCGGACAGGCTGTTGGAGAGTCCCTGCCAAGATTCCAGATACCACAGGACAACTTCCCTGTCACACCATGTATCCCCCCCATTCTCCACCATTACACCCATCTGAACGCCCCGTGACAGCTTCCCCTTGGTCACCATCCTGCAATAAAAGCCACCAACAAAAACCTTTTCATTAACATCTCTATCCATCACCAATTAAACAAACAAAACTGAACTATTCACACTTGTGTATTCCCTTGATGCCTGTCTTGTGAGTTCCCTCGACCTGCCTTGTGCTCCTACACAATGTTTCTCCAGTGACTGCAGCATGGCTGGTGAAAGGCTGCTGACTTTCACTGGGGGGTGACTGCAGATTGCCTTGGAGTACGTCCTCGAGCGGCTCTGGGCACTGAGGGCTCGGATTCAGACTGCACCACCTCGATATGGGCAGCTGATGAGTAACAGCAAGGACATTGGTGGAGTGACAGTGAAGGGAGAACAAATACTGTCATCCAGAGAGAGGACAGCAGGTTCATGCTCCATGGAACCACTGTAAATCCCATTTGATTACACCTCAGCAATCCATGTAATCCAACGGATCACTGAGACGCTGGGTGTCTGCCGTCTGTGCTGCTGTGGAAGCTGAGACAATGGGGCTCATTCTGGGGTAGGTGGGACCTCTAAAAACAGGATGGTCGTCACCTGAACTAGGGGGGTACCAATATTCTGGGGGGGATGTTTGTTAGTGCTCTTCGGGGGTGTTTAAACTAATTCAGCAGGGGAATGGGAACCTAAATTGCAGTTCCAGTGTACAGGATGTTGAGAGTAGTGAGGTCAGGGATAAGGTAACAAGGACGCAAGAGGGCACTGGCAAGCAAGAACCTGGTTTAAAGTGTGTCTACTTCAACGCCAGGAGCATCCGGAATAAGGTGGGTGAGCTTGCAGAATGGGTTGGTACCTGGGATTTCGATGTTGTGGCCATTTCGGAGACATGGGTAGAGTAGGGGCAGGAATGGATGTTGCAGGTTCCGGGATTTAGATGTTTCAGTTAAAACAGAGAAGATTGTAAAAGAGGAGGGGGTGTGGCATTGTTAATCAAGGAGAGTATTACAGCGGCAGAAAGGACGTTTGAGGACTCGTCTACTGAGGTAGTATGGACCGAGGTTAGAAACAGGAGAGGAGAGGTCACCCTGCTGGGAGTCTTCTATAGACCTCCGAATAGTTCCAGAGATGTAGAGGAAAGGATAGCGAAGATGATTCTCGACAGGAGCGAGAATAACAGGGTAGTTGTTATGGGGGACTTTAACTTTCCAAATATCGACTGGAAATACTATAGTTCGAGTACTTTAGATGGGTCAGTTTTTGTCCAGTGTGTGCAGGAGGGTTTTCTGACACAGTATGTAGACAGGCCAACCAGGGGCGATGCCACATTGGATTTGGTACTGGGAAATGAAGCCGGCCAGGTGTTAGATTTAGATGTAGGTGAGCACTTTGGTGATAGTGATCACAATTCGGTTAGGTTTACCTCAGCGATGGGCAGGGACAGGTGGATACCGCAGGGCAAGAATTATAGCGGGGGGAAAGGAAATTATGATGCGATTAGGCAAGATTTAGGATGCGTAGGATGGGGAAGGAAACTGCAGGGGATGGGAACAATCGAAATGTGGAGCTTATTCAAGGAGCAGCTACTGCGTGTCCTTGATAAGTATGTGCCTGTGAGGCAGGGAGGAAGTTGTCGAGTGAGGGAGCCGTGGTTTACTAAAGAAGTTGAAGCGCTTGTCAAAAGGAAGAAGAAGGCTTATGTTAGGATGAGACGTGAAGGCTCAGTTAGGGCGCTTGAAAGTTACAAGCCAGCCAGGAAGGATCTAAAGGGAGAGCTAAGAAGAGCAAGGAGAGGACACGAGAAGTCATTGGCGGATAGGATCAAGGAAAACCCTAAGGCTTTCTATAGGTATATCAGGAATAAAAGAATGACTAGAGTTAGATTAGGGCCACTCAAGGATAGTAGTGGGAAGTTGTGTGTGGAATGAGAGGAGATAGGGGAAGCGTTAAATGAATATCTTTCATCAATATTTACAGTAGAGAAAGAAAATGTTGTCGAGTAGAATACTGAGATTCAGACGACTAGGCTAGATGGGATTGAGGTTCACAAGGAGGAGGTGTTAGCAATTTTGGAGAGTGTGAAAATAGATAAGTCCCCTGGGCCAGATGGGATTTATCCTAGGATTCTCTGGGAAGCCAGGGAGGAGACTGCAGAGCCTTTGTCCTTGATCTTTATGTCGTCATTGTCGACAGGAATAGTGCTGGAAGACTGGAGGATAGCAAATGTTGTCCCCTTGTTCAAGAAGGGGAGTAGAGACAGCCCTGGTAATTATAGACCTGTGAGCCTTACTTGGGTTGTGGGTAAAATGTTGGAAAAGGTTATAAGAGACAGGATTTATAATCATCTTGAAAAGAATAAGTTCATTAGCGATAGTCAGCACGGTTTTGTGAAGGGTAGGTCGTGCCTCACAAACCTTATTGAGTTTTTCGAGAGGGTGACCAAACTGGTGGATGAGGGTAAAGCAGTGGATGTGGTGTATATGGATTTCAGTAAGGCGTTTGATAAGGTTCCCCACGGTAGGCTATTGCAGAAAATACGCAAGTATGGGGTTGAAGGTGATTTAGAGCTTTGGATCAGAAATTGGCTAGCTGAAAGAAGACAGAGGGTGGTGGATGATGGCAAATGTTCATCCTGGAGTTCAGTCACTGGTGGTGTACCGCAAGGATCTGTTTTGGGGCCACTGCTGTTTGTCATTTTTATAAATGACCTGGAAGAGGGTGTAGAAGGGTGGGCTAGTAAATTTGTGGATGACACGAAGGTCGGTGGAGTTGTGGATAGTGCCGAAGGATGTTGTACGGTACAGAGGGACATAGATAGGCTGCAGAGCTGCGCTGAGAGATGGCAATGGAGGTTAATGCGGAAAAGTGCGAGGTGATTCACTTTGGAAGGAGTAACAGGAATGCAGAGTACTGGGCTAATGGGAAGATTCTTGGTCATGTAGATGAACAGGGAGATCTTGGTGTCCAGGTACATAAATCCCTGAAAGTTGCTACCCAGGTTAATAGGGCTGTTAAGAAGGCATATGGTGTGTTAGCTTTTATTAGTAGGGGGATCGAGTTTCGGAGTCACGAGGTCATGCTGCAGCTGTACAAAATTCTGGTGAGACCGCACCTGGAGTATTGCGTGCAGTTCTGGTCTCTGCATTATAGGAAGGATGTGGAAGCTTTGGAAAGGGTGCAGAGGAGATTTACTAGGATGTTGCCTGGTATGGAGGGAAGGTCTTACGAGGAAAGGCTGAGGGACTTGAGGTTGTTTTCGTTGGAGAGAAGGAGGAGGAGAGGTGACTTAATAGAGCCATACAAGATAATCAGAGGGTTATATAGGGTGGATAGTGAGAGTCCTTTTCCTCGGATGGTGATGGCAAACACGAGGGGACATTGCTTTAAGTTGAGGGGTGATAGATATAGGACAGATGTTAGAGGTAGTTTCTAGACTCAGAGAGTAGTAGGGGCGTGGAACGCCCTGCCTGCAACAGTAGTAGACTCGCCAACTGTAAGGGCATTTAAATGGTCATTGGATAGACATATGGATGAAAATGGAACAGTGTAGGTCAGATGGTTTCACAGGTCGGCGCAACATCGAGGGCCGAAGGGCCTGTACTGCGCTGTAATGTTCTAATCTAATTTAATGGTCTCCAAACACTGTATCGCAGCTGAGTCCCCTAATGCTGTCATAGAGTTAGTGACCACTTCCACAGGGGAAGGAATAGGCTTCTAGCTCTGTGCAATGTCCTGTGCCATGTTGGAGCCGGACTCCTCCATGTTCCTTGACAGTGATAACAGACTGTCGGACAGGCCTGTCAATGGACAAAGTACCTCAGTGTACATGTCGATCAGCATTCTCCTGCATGCTGTTCCAGCAATGTTTACATCTGAGTCCTGTGTATTATAACTCGTTTGTGACCTTGCCCTCCGGTGAGCTGACACATGAACTATCCTTTCCCCCTGGCCTGGCTGCAGCTCACTCGTGCTCGGTGACTCACCACGTGCAGATTCTGACTCTATACCAGCCTCTACAGCACACACAGTGTAAGTATTTGAGCTGTTGGCTGTGAGTATCAGAGCAAGTGATGGGCCTTCACCATCAGTGCTGTGCTGCTGCTCTTTCTCTGTCTCCTGGAGCTGCTGTGACTGGGAAGCTGGCAGTTTTCAGTTATCGTTGGAAAGTACAAAATCAGAAGGGGAGGGTTGGGTTGAGGGATTGGGGGTGGGATGGAAAGCAGGAGGTCCATGGTCCCACCATCTGCAGCTTGTACATCATCCCAGACAGCAGGATGAGGGGGAGGTGGGAGTTAAGAAGGGACATCAGGCAGGTGCATAACATCATCCTGAATGCTCTTGGTCATGTCGGATGCTACGGGCTCTGTCACAGCCGGTCCCATGATGTGGAGAACCATCTCCTCCCTTTGGCTCAGGGGATGAAGGTCTGCCTGGCCCGTGCCGGTTCACTTCTTCGCCTGTGATTATGGGCCACCTTGTCCTGTAAGAGATGGGATGGAATATCAGTAATTGTGTTTCACTGTATTTGGGTGATGTGCCTGCCATAGCTGAATAGCTGGAAGTATGTGGAGGCAGTGAGAGGTGGGTATGAGGCTGGTATCAGTGGAAGGTGTGAGGTGGAGTTTGTGAATGTTCGGTGTGAGTCCTGAGTGTTAGGTGCTCCTGATGGGTGAGTGATGGGGGTGTGGTGCATTGAGCAGTGTGAGATGTTGGTGATGTTGGGGGTAGGAGATGCCATTTGGAGATGAAGTCACTGACATCGAACACCCGTGTGAGCTCATTAAACTTCTTCTGGCACTGCTGCCACGTCCTCGGGCCCACACCTCTTGCATTGACATCCCTGGCCACCTTCTCCCAGTCCCTTCAGAGAGCGTTACTTGAGGGCCTCGGCCGCACGCCATGGAAACATGGCCTCTTTCCTCCTGTCACCCTCGATGACTAAGGCCTCCAGCACCACATCCGTGAACTGCAGAGCCCTCTATAGTTTTTTAGTTTTTCGTGTTAGAGATACAGCACTGAAGCAGGCCTTCGGCCCACCGAGTCTGTGGCGATCATCAACCAGCCATTTATACTAATCCTACACTAATTCCATATTTCTACCACATATTCCTCCCTGTCCCTATATTTCCCTACCACCTACCTATACTAGGGGCAATTTATAATGGGAAATTAACCTATCAACCTGCAAGTCTTTGGCATGTGAGAGGAAACCGCAGCACCTGAAGGAAACCCACGCAGACACAGGGAGAACTTGCAAACTCCACACAGGCAGTACCCAGAATTGAACCCGGGTCGCTGGAGCTGTTAGGCTGCAGTGCTAACCACTGCACCACTGTGCCGCCCTAATGTTCCATTTACCTTGTTTCCAATTGCAGAATTCACAGTCAGCACACGCAGCCTCCTGTGATTCAGTGAAGCTTCCCTTTAAGAGGGATAGACTGCCTTTAAAAGCTGAATGCTGGCTGAAACACGAGCCAGCCTCACACACAGTTCTGTCCCAGTTAACAGTGCAGACAGACAGCAGTGCGGATCACCCTGGGCAGTAAGTAGAATTCATGGAAATGAGGAGACAGCAGAAGCTTTGTGTGTCACCTGCCTCAACAAGAACGGGCATGGGCAGATCATGAATCACCAACCCGACGCACAGAAGGAGGATATTCGGCCCATTGTGTTAGTGCAGTCTCTTTGAAAGGGATATCTAATTAGTTCCTCTCCCCTCCTCTTGCCCCACATTCCAGCTTTTTAAATTCCAATTCATGTATTTGCTGAATTCTCTTTTGAAAGATATTATTGAACCTGCTTCCACCATGTTTTCAGGCAGTGAATTCCAGATCCCAACAACTTACTGTGTAAGAAAATTCTCCTCATTTCACCTCTGGTTCTTTGTCAATTACCTTCAATCTGTGTCTTCTTCATACTGAACTTTCTGACACTGGAAACAGTTTCACATTAATTACTCTATCAAAACCATTCATGATTTTGAATTCTATATTAAATCTCCCCTTACCCTTCACTGCTCTAAAGAGAACAATCCCAGCTTTTCCAATCTCTCCACGTAACTGAATTCCCAGGTCCCTGGTACCGTTCTAGTAAATCATCTCTGTATCTTCACTAAGTCCTTGACATCCTTACCAAAGTGTGGTGATCAGAATTGGACACAATTCTCCAGCTGGGACCTAACCAAGAATGTATAAAAATCAGCATTCCTCCTGAGTTTTATTACTCTGTGCCTCTCTCGAACACCAAGGAAACTACATGTTACCTTCAGAGATCTGTGTGTGTACACCTCCAGTTCTCTCTAATCCTGCACCCACTTTATAATGGGACCATTGAGTTTATATTGTTTCTCCTCATATTTCCTACCCAAATGTCTCACTTCACACTTCACTGTTTTAAATTACATCTGCCATGTTCCTGTACATTTCACCAGTCAGTCTCTGTCCTGCTGAAGTCTGTTACTATCCTTCACACTGTTTATTAACATTTCTGAGTTTCCTGTCATCTGGAAAATTTGACATTATCCCGTCTGAACACAAGCCCATTACATTAACATATAGCAACAGTGATCCCAACAGTGACCCTGGGGAACCCCACTGTGTACTTCCCTCCAGACCGAACAACAACCATTCTCCAATACTCTCCGTTTTCTGTCACGGAGCTAAGTTCCTGCTTGCTGGCATTGAAAATAAAAAAAAGCACTTCCATTTATGTAACGCCTTTATGACCACTGCATGTCCCAAAGCGATTTACAACCAACGCGTACCTTTTAATGTTTAGTCAGTCTTGTAATGTCGGAAAAACACAGCCAATTTCCGCACAGCAAGATCCCACAAGTAGCAGTGTGATCATGATCAGATCTGTTTTTGTGATGTTGATTTGAGGGGTAAATGTTGGCCAGGACACTGGGAATAATTCCGCTGACCTTCTAAATAATTCCATGGGATCTTTCCATCCCATGAGTGGGCAGACGGGGCCTGGCTTTACCTTTTCTTTGATAAGGCGGCACCTCGGACAGTGCAGCACTCCCTCAGTATAGGACTGCAGTGTCAGCCTTGATTCTTGTGATCAAGTCCTGCAGTGACATTTGATCCTTGAAGCTTGTGACTGATTGGGGAGAGAGCGACAAACTCAGCCACTGCTGACATTGGTCCTTTAATCCCATGTGTTTCTAATTCGGTAACATGGTTGTGATGTGGTACTTTATCAAACGCCCGTTTAAAGGATAGGAATATTGGGAAAGTACAGGCAGGAACAATCATAGGAATTATAGAATAGCATTGCACTGAAGGAGGCCATTTGGTCCATCAAGTCTGTGCTGTCACTTTTGAAGAGCTTCCAGTTAGTCCCTCACCCGGGCTCTTTCCCAGATTCTTCCATTCTATCTGCCTTAAGATATCTATCCGATTCCCTTTTGGAATCTACTATTGAATCTGTATCCTTCAGCCTATCAGACGACACATTGCAAATCCGAAACACCCATTGCATAAAAAAATCCCTGTGTCACCTCTGCTTCTTGTTTCCAATCACCGTAAATCTGTGTCCTCTGGTTAATGGCCCCTCGCACATTGGAAACAATTTCATTTAATTTAATTTATATAAACTCCACATAATCTTAAACATTTCGATCAGATCTCCTTTTACGTTTCCCTACTCTAAGGTGAACAATCCCAGCTACATAACTGTAATCCCTCATCCCTGGAAATGTTCCAGTGAAACTCTTTTATCCCCTCTCCAAAGGTTTAATGTCCTTCCTAAAGTGGGTTTTCCATTATTGGACACAATAGTCCAGGTGCAGATGAACTAGTCTTTTCTATGGGATTAATATAACATCCTGACTATTCTACTCTGTGTCTCTATTAATAAAGCCTAAGCAAGATCCCACAAGTAGCAGTGTGATCATGATCAGATCTGTTTTTGTAATGTTAATTTGAGGGGTAAATGTTGACCAGGACACTGGGAATAATTCCCCTGACCTTCTAAATAATTCCATAGGATCTTTACATCCACCTGAGAGGGCAGACGGGGCCTGGCTTTACCTTTTCTTTGATAAGGCGGCACCTCTGACAGTGCAACACTCCCTCAGTACTGCACTGCAGTGTCAGCCTTGATTCTTGTGATCATGTCCTGCAGTGACACTTGATCCTAGAAGCTTGTGATTGAAAGGGGAGTGAGCGACAAACTGAGCCACGGCTGACATTGGTCCTTTAATCCCATGTGTTTCTAATTCGGTAACACTGCTGTTATGTGATACTTTCTCAAACACCTGTTGAAAGGATAGGAATATTGGGAAAGTACAGACAGGAACAATCATAGAATCATAGAATTGCACAGCCCTGAATGATGTTATTCTGCCCATCAATTCAGTGCTGGCCCTTTCAAAGAGCAATCCAGTTACTCCCACTCCCTGACTCTTTCACTATATCCTAACATTTCTTCTGCTTCAGATATTTATCCAATTCCCATTTGGGATCCACTGTTGAATCTGTATCCATCAGTCTATCAGACATTGTATTCCAAATCCAAACCACTCAGAAACAAAAATCCTCATGTCTGCTTCTTTTACCAATCACCTTAAAACTGTGTCTCTGGTTAGCGGTCCCTTGGACATTGGAAACAGTTTCTCTTTATTTAATTTATCTAAACCCTTCCTAATGTTAAACACCTCAATGAAATCTCCTCTGTGAGTTCTCTGCTCTAAGCAGAACAATCCCAAATACATAACTGTAATCCCTCATGCCTGGACAAGTTCTAGTAAAACAGTTCTGTCACCTCTCCAAAGGCTTCATGTCCTTCCTAAAGTGTGGTTCCCAGTATTCGACACAAGACTTCATGTGCAGCTGAACTAGTATTTTATAAATGTTTCACATGATGTCCTTGCTTTTGTTCATTTTGCCTCTTTTTAGAAAACCTAGGATCCCATATATTTATTAACTGTTTCGCTACCCTTTCGTGCCAGCTTCAAAGATTTGTGTACAAATACCCCAGGTGTCTCTGCTATTTCACCACCTTTATAGTTGTACCATTTAACTTGTATTGTCTCTCCTCATTCATCCTTTCAAAATGTATTACATCACACATCTGCAATGCCAATTAAATATTGAGAAGATTGAAGCCATTGTTTTCTGTCTCTGCTCCAAACATTTCCTAGCTACACACTCCATCCCTCTCCTTTGTAAATGCTTGAGACGAAGTCAAACTGTTCAGAAACGTGGGTACATAGTTAACCTTGAGATGCCTGGCGATGGGCTTCCGACCAAATATTCACACCATCAGTAAAACGGCTTATTTCCACCCAATAGTGAGGAAGAATATTAGCTCTGATGATGTGGAGTCTGTATGGGAAGAGCTGAGAAACACGAAGGGGCAAAAAACGTTAGTGGGTGTTATAGATAGACCCCCAAACTGTGGTGGTGATGTGGGAATGGTCTTAAACAGGAAATTAGAGATGCATGCGATAAAGCAACATCTGTAATTATGGGTGAGTTTAATCTGCATATAGATTGGTCAAATCAAATTTGTCACAATAACGTCAAGGAGGAATTCATGGAATGTATATGGGATAGTTTTCTGCACCAATACGTTGAGGAACCAACCAGAGAACAGGCCATAATAAAAGCAAAATACTGCGGATGCTGGAAATCTGAAATAAAAACAAGAAATGCTGGAATCACTCAGCAGGTCTGGCAGCATCTGTGAAAAGAGAAGCAGAGTTAACGTTTCGGGTCAGTGACCCTTCTTCGGAACTGACAAATATTAGAAATTTCACAGATTATAAACAAGTGAGGTGGGGGTGGGGCAAGAGATAGCAAAGGAGAAGGTGCAGATTGGACCAGGCCACATAGCTGACCAAAAGGTCACGGAGCAAAGGCAAACAATATGTTAATGGTGTGTTGAAAGACAAAGCATTAGTACAGATTAGGTGTAAATACACTGAATATTGAACAGCAGCAAGTGCAAACCTGAAAAAAAAACTTGGAAAAAAACAGTGGGTCAGCAAACTGAACAAACTAAGATGAAATGAAATAAATGCAAAAAAAGATTGTAAAAAATGTAAAAAAGAATGTAAAAAAAAGGAAGAAAAAATAACTAAAAATGAAAGTAAAATGGGGGGCTGTCATGCTCTGAAATTATTGAACTCAATGTTCAGTCCGGCAGGCTGTAGTGTGCCTAATCGGTAGATGAGATGCTGTTCCTCGAGCTTGCGTTGATGTTCACTGGACCACTGCAGCAATCCCAGGACAGAGAAATGAGCATGAGAGCAGGGGGGAGTGTCTGCAGGGGGGAGTTGCAAGCTGATTGGTTGGGTGAGTAGCAGCTGTTAGTGCATGTCGATATCTTTAAAAAAGTGAAAAGTTTATTTTTGTATGAAAAGAACTCTGGTGATAAGGTGAGTACTGCTGAAATGTTTCTTTTTTAAATTCAGTGTAGTTTATTAAGAATCTTAGATTGAAGTGGGTAGAAAAAGGCCCCTCATGTAATTAGTATTTTTAAATTAAGGGTGTAACTAATTAATCTAAGGGTAGGTCATGACAGGAGAGTTCAGCCCCGTGATCTGCTCCTCCTGCCCTCTGTGGGAAATCAGGGACGCTTCCAATGCCCCTGGTGACCATGTGTGCAGGAAGTGCATCCATCTGCTGCTGCTGGCTACCCACATTACGGAGATGGAGCTGCGGGTGAAATCACTGTGGAGTATCCATAATGCTGAGGAAGTCGTGGATAACATGTTTAGCGAGGTGGTCACACCGCAGGTAATCGCTGCACAGGCAGAAAAGCGATGGGTGACCACCAGACGGAGTAGTAGGCACAGGCAGGTAGTGCAGGAGTCCCCTGTGGCCACCCCCCTCTCATACAGATAGACCGCTTTGGATACTGTTGGGGGGATGACCTCCCAGGGGAAAGCGGCAACAGCCAGGCCCGTGGGACCACAGAGGGCTCTGCTACACAGCAGGGGTGGAAAACGGGTGGAAGAGCTATCATGATAGGGGATTCTATCGTAGGGGGTGCAGGTAGGCGTTTCTGTGGCCGCAAAAGAGACACCAGGATGGTATGTTGCCTCCCTGCTGCTAGGGTCAAGGATGTCTCGGAGTGGCTGCAGAAAATTCTGAAAGGGGAGAGTGAGCAGCCAGAGGTCGTGGCCCATATTGGTGCAAACGATATACACATGAAGAGAGATAAGGTCCTGCACAGTGAATACAGGGAGTTAGGCAGAAGGTTAAAAAGTAGAACCTCTAGGGATAATCTCAGGATTTGGCCTAATCATCAGCCTCAAGAAAACGAACATCATGGGACAGGACGTCAGAAATGCTCCATCCATCAATATTGGCGACCACGCTCTGGAAGTGGTTCAAGAGTTCACCAACCTAGGCTCAACTATCACCAGTAACCTGTCTCTCGATGCAGAAATGTGTGGCGTTTGCAAGTTCTCCCTGTGCTGCGTGGGTTTCCTCATGGTGCTCCGGTTTCCTCCCACATGCCAAAGACTTGCATGTTGATAGGTAAATTGGCCATTATAAAATTGCCCCAAGTGGAGGTAGGTGGTAGGGAAATATAGGGACAGGTGGGGATGTGGTTGGAATATGGGATTAGTGTAGGATTGGTATCAGTGGGTGGTTGATGGTTGGCACAGACTCGGTGGGCCGAAGGGCCTGTTTCAGTGCTGTATCTCTAAAATAAAATCAACAACGCATGGGAAAAGCTACCACTGCTATGTCCAGACTGGCCAAGAGAGTGTTGAAAAAGGCGCACTGACAAAGAACACAAAACTCCGTGTGTATCAAGCCTGTGTCCTCAGTACCATGCTCAATGGCAGCAAGGCCTGGACAACGTATGTCAGCCAACAGCGACATGTCAATTCATTCCATCTTCGCTGCCTCCGGAGAATACTTGGTATCAGGTGGCAGGACCGTATTTCCAACACAGAAGTCCTCGAGGCGGCCAACATACCCAGCTTATACACACTACTGAGTCAGTGGCGCTTGAGATGGCTTGGCCATGTCAGCCGCATGGAAGTTGGCAGGATCCCCAGGGATACATTGTACAGCGAGCTCGCCACTGGTATCAGACCCACCGGCCGTCCATTTCTCCGCTTTAAAGACGTCTGCAAACGCGACATGAAGTCCTTTGACATAGATCACAAGTTGCGGGAGTCAGTTGCCAGCGATCGCCAGAGCTGGCGGGCAGCAATTAAGGCAGGGCTAAAGTGTGGCGAGTCGAAGAGACTTAGCAGTTGGCAGGAAAAAAGACAGAAGTGCAAAGGGAGAGCCAACTGTGTAACAGCCCCGACAAACAAATTTTTCTGCAGCATCTGTGGAAGAGCCTGTCCCTCTAGAATATGCCTTTATCGCCACTCCAGGCGCTGCTCCACACACCACTGACCACCTCCAGGCGCTTATCCATTGTTTCTCGAGACAAGGAGGCCAAAGAAGAAGAAGAATCTCAGGATTACTCCCTGTGCCACGTGCTAGTGAGGGTAGGAATAGGAGGATTAGGCAAATGAATGTGTGGCTGAAGAGCTGGTGTAGGCGGGAGAGCTTCAGCTACTTGGATGATTGGGATCTCTTCTGGTGCAGAGGTGACCTGTACAAGAGGGTCAGGTTGCGTCTAAACTGGAAGGGGACCAATATCCTTGCGGGGAGGTTTGTTAGTACTACTCGGGAGGGTTTAAACTAGTCTTGCAGGGGGGTAGGACTCAAAGTAGTAGTCTCTCCGATGAGGTCGTTGAGGTAAATGTAGATGTTAATGCAAGAAAGTCCAGTAGGCAGGCCGGGCAGGGGCCGGACAGGGCGCGTGGAAGATCTGGTAGGCTAAACTGCATGTACTTTAATGTAAGAGGCCTTACAGATAAGGCAGATGAACTCAGAGCACGGGTCAGTAGATGGGATTGTGATATTGTAGCGATTACAGAAACGTGGTTGAGGGATAGGCAAGACTGGCAGCTCAATGTTACGGGGTACCGATGCTTCAGGTGGAGGTAAGAGAGGATGGGGAGTTGCACTATTGATTAGGGAGCGCATCACGGCAGTAGTTAGAGAGGATATCCCGGGGGGAACGTCCAGTGAGGCCATATGAGTATAGCTTCGAAATAAGCAAGCGGTGATCACTTTGATGGGATTATACTATAGGCCCCCCAATAGTCAGAGGGAATTGGAGGAGCATATATGTAGGGAAATCACAGATAGGTGTAGGAATTATAAGGTTGTAATAGTAAGTGATTTTAACTTCCCTAATATTGACTGGGACTGTCTTAGTGCTAAGGGATCAGATGGGCAAGAATTTGTTAAGTGTGTCCAGGATAGTTTTCTGAAACAGTATGTGGATGGCCCTCCGAGAGAAAAGGCTGCACTCGACCTCCTCTTCGGAAATGAAGATGGGCAGGTAGATGATGTGTCAGTGGGGGAGCACTTTGGGACCAGTGACCATAACTCTATTAGCTTCAAGATAGTTATGGAAGAGGATAGGACTGGTCCTCAGGTTGAAGTCCCAAATTGGAGGAAGGTTAATTTCGATGGCATCAGACAGGAACTCTCAAAAGTTGAATGGCAGATACGGTTTACAGGTAAAGGGACGTCTGGCAAGTGGGAGGCTTTTAAAAGTGAGAAAGGAATAGTTATGGGCTGGCATATTCCTGTTAGATGCAAAGGCAAGGCTGGCAAGTTTAGGGAACCTTGGTTGACAAGGGATGTTAAGGTTCTGGTCAGGACAAAGGAGGAGGCATATGTCAGGTATAGACAGCGGGGATCACACGAGTCCCTCGAGGAGTACAGGGGATGTAGGAGTACTCTTAAGAAGGAAATTAGGAGGGTGAAAAGGGGCCATGAGATTTCGCTGGCAGATAAGCTAAAGGAGAATCCTAAAATAGTCTATAAGTAGATTGAGAGGAAAAGGGACGCTCGGGAGAGAGTAGGTCCCCTTAAGGAACAGTGTGGTAATCTATGTGTGGAGACACGGGAAATGGGCGAGGTCTTAAATGAATACTTCGCATCTATATTTACCATGGTGATGACATGGAAGCTAGTGATTTCAAGGGAGGGAACAGCAATATCCTGGAGCATATCAACATTACAAAGGAGGCGGTGTTGGAGGTTTTGAAGCGCATTAAGGTGGATAAATCCCCCAAGGCCTGACCAGGTGTATCCTGGGATGCTATGGGTAGAAAGGGAGGAGATTTCTGGAGCTCGAGCAGAGATTTTTGCATTATCGTTAGCCACGGGTGAGATACCGGAAGACTGGAGGATAGCGAATGCTGTGCCTTTATTTAATAAGGGCAGCAGTGATAAGCCAGGGAACAACAGGCCGGTGAGCCTTACATGAGTGATGGGAAAGTTATTGGAAGGGATTCTGACAGACAGGATTTATATACTTTTGGAAAGGCAACGTCTGATTCGGGATAGTCAGCATGGCTTTGTGCATGGGAATCATGTCTCAGGAATTTGACTGAGTTTTTTGAGGAGGTGACCAAGAGGATTGACGAAGGCAGGGCGATGGACGTTGTTTACATTGACTTTAGCAAGGCCTTTGACAAGGTCCCGCATGGTCGGCTGGTCCAGAAGGTTCGAACACATGGGATCCAGGGTGTGCTAGCCGATTGGATACAACATTGGCTTGGTAATAGGAGGCAGAGGGTGGAACTGGAGTGTTGTTTTTTAGATTGGTGGCCGGTGACCAGTGGTGTGCCGCAGGGATCGGTTCTGGGCCCTCGTTTGTTTGTCATATATATTAATGACTTGGATGTGAATGTAGGGGACATGATTGGTAAGTTTGCAGATGATACAAAAATTGATGGAATAGTAGAAAGTGAAGAAGGTTGTCTAAGGTTACAACAGGATATAGATAAACTTGGAAAGTGGGCAATGGATTGGCAAATGGAATTTAACACAAATAAGTGTGAAGTGATGCATTTTGGGAAGTTAAACCAGGGCAGGACATATACAGTGAATGACAGGGCCTGGGGAGTGTTGTTGAGCAGCGAGACCTTGGGGTGCAAGTACATAGTACCATGAAAGTGGCAACACAGCTCGGCAGAGTGGTGAAGAAGGTGTATGGCATGCTTGTCTTCATCAGCTGCGCATGGTGTCCAAGAGTTGGGATGTCATGTTGCAGTTGTACATAACATTGGTTAGGCCGCATTTGGAGTACTGTGTGCAGTTCTGGTCGCCGCACTATAGGAAAGATGTGATTAAGCTCGAGAGGGTGCAGAAAAGATTCATAAGGATGTTGTCAGGTTTGGAGGGCTTGAGTTATGAAGAGAGATTGGATAGGCTGGGTCTGTTTTCCCAGGAGCGAAGACGGCTGAGAGGGGACATGAGAGGTATATAAAATTATGAGAGGCATAGATGGGCAGATAGCCAGAGTCTGTTTCCCATGGTAGGGGTGACTAAAACTGGAGGGCATAAATTAAAGGTGAGATAGAGGAGGTGTAAAGGGGATCAAAGGGGTAAATTTTTCCAGAAATAATAGTGGGTATCTGGAATGCGCTGCCAGAGGAGGTGGTGGAGGCAGAAACAGCAGCAACATTTAAGAGGCATCTGGACAGGTATTTGAATGAGCAAAGCATAGACGGATATGGAATTAATGCAGGCACGTGGAATTAGTATAGATAGGCATTATGGTCGGCATGGACGCAGTGTGCCGAATGGCCTGTTTCTATGCTGTACGACTCTGTGACTCGAAGATGGAGAGTGACATAGTTGATTCTGAGACTAGGCTCGTGAATCTTAATAAAGGAAAGTATGAAGGTATGAGGCACGAGTTGGCTATGATGGATTGGAAACGTTACTTAAAGGGATGACGGTGGATTGGCAATGGCAAATATTCAAAGAGCACATGGATGAACTGCAACAATTGTTTACTCCTGTCTGGCGCAAAAGTAAAATGGGAAAGGTAGCCAAACCATGGCTTGAAGGAAAATTAGAGATAGTATTAGATCCACGGAAGACGCATATACATTCGACAGAAAGGAAAAACAGACCTGAGGATTGGGAGCAGTTTAGAATTCAGCAAAGGAGGACCAAGGGATTTATTAAGAAGGGGAAAATAAAGTACGGGAGTAAGCTTGCGGGGAACATACAACCTGACTGTAAAGATTTCTGTAGGTATGTAAAGAGGAAAGGATTGGTTAAGACAAATGTAGGTCCTTACAGTTAGAAACATGGGAATTTATTATGGGAAACAAAGAAATGGCTAACCAACTAAATGCAGACTTTGATTCTGTCTTCACAAAGGATGGCACAAATATCTTACCAGAAATGTTGGGGACCACAGGGTTTAGTGAGAGGAAGGAACCGAAGGAAATCAGTATTGGTAGATAAATTGTGTTGGGGAAGTTGATGGTATTGAAGGCCGATAAATCCTCAGGGCCTGAAAATCTACATCCCAGATTACTTAAAGAAGTGACCTAGAAATACTGGAAGCATTGGTGGTCATCTTTCAAGATTCTATAGACTTTGGAACAGTTCCAGCTGATTGGAGGGCAGCTAATGTAACCCCACCATTTAAAAAGGGAGGTAGAAATAAAGCAGGGCATTATAGACAAGTCAGCCTGACGTCGGTAGTGGGGAAAGTTCTAGAGTCCATTATCAAAGTTTTTCTGACAGAGCACTTGGAGAACAGTGTTAGAATCGGATAGCGTCAGCATGGATTTACGAAAGGGAAATCATGCTTGATAAATCTATCAGAATATTCGAGTATGTAACTAATAGAGTGGATGAGGGGAGTCAGAGAATGTGGTTTATTTGGACTTTCAGAAGGCTTTCGACAAAGTCCCACATAAGAGATTAGTGTGTAAAATTAAAGCGCATGGGATTAGTGGTAGTGTATTACGATAGATAGAAAATTGGTTGGCAGATGGAAAAAAAGAGTAGGGATAAACGGATCTTTTTCCAAAAGGCAGGCAGTGATTAGTGGCGTACCGGCGCTAGGACCCCACCTATTCACACTCTATTTTAATGATTTAGATGCGGGAACGAAATGTAATATCTCCAAATTTTCAGAAGACACAAAACAGGGTGGGAGGGTGAGTTGTGAGGAGGATGCAGAGTGGCTTCAGGGTGATTTGGACAAGTTGAGTGAGTGGGCTATTGCATGGCAGATACAGTATAATGTGAATAAATGTGAGGTTATCCACTTTCTTAGCAAAAACAGGAAGGCAGATTATTATGTGAACTGCTATAAACTGAGAGAGGGGAATATGCAACGAGACCTGGGTGTTCTCGTACACCAGTCACTGAAGGTAAGCATGCAGGTGCAACAGGTGGTAGAAAAAGGCGAATGTTATGTTGGCCTTCATAGAGACAGGATTCGAGTACAGGAGCAGGGATGTCTTGCTGCAATTATACAGGGCCTTGGTGAGGCCGCACCTGGAATATTTTGTGCAGTTGTGGTCTCCTTCTCCGAGAAAGGATGTTCCTGCTTTAGAGAAAGTGCAACAAAGGTTTATCAGACTGATTCCTGGGATGGCGGGACTGATGTATGAGGAGAGTTAGGATTATATTCGCTGGAGTTCGGAAGAGTGAAGAGGGATCTCATAGAAACCTATAAAATTCTAACAGGAAGGATGCTCCCGATGGTGGGGGAGTCCAGAACCAGGGGTCATAGTCGAAGAATATGGGGTAAACTTTTCAGGACTGAAATGAGGAGAAATTTCAACACCCAGAGAGTGGTGAGCCAGTAAAATTACGTCATCACTCCCATGTCCAAGAAGGATTGGAATATGCTGGCCATTGCCTCTGCTACTTCCACCATTCCATCCCTCAGCAACCCACATGCATCCCATCCAGACTGGGTAAATGATCTACGTTATTGTGATACAAAAAGTGCGATATTGAAAAGGGTTATCTGAATCTGTTTGTTCAGTGACTGCAAATAATGTCAGTCTCCATGGACCCTAATTGTGTCACTGGAGGTTTGCCATCTTCTATTAATAAGGGGCTCCCATGTGTTGTCCCATAGTTTCAGCCGGAACATCAACCCCGGCAAAACAGAGATCAGCGGCTCCAGAGAGAGAGAAAGGATAGATCAGAATCTGAGAACAAAAGACTGGAATGTTACAACACTTGGTCAGAATCTGAGAATAATAGATTGGAATGTTACAACAATGGGTCAGAATCTGAGAACAATAGATTGGAATGTTACAACAATGGGTCAGAATCTGAGAACAATAGATGGGAATGTTACAACAATGGACAGGAGTTTATCCTCGGATCTTTACTACCTTTCTACATATTATGATCGGTTCTCATTAAACACTCGTATGCGTCTCGCACTGAAGATTATTCAATACATTTACTATCCCATCCTGGCTATTATTGGTGTCCCTGGTAAGTCTCTCTATCTAGCTATTAACTCTATAAACCACGTTTAACAGCATTACTGCTCCTGTAATTTACTCTGCACTTTTTGCTGCCGTTGTATTCCTGGTGAATATGTCCAGCTATCAGCTCTATAAACCATTGCCAACTTTATTGGATTTCTTGACATTTGCTCTCTCATCTTTACTACTGTTGCTGTCTCTATTTCCCGGTAGGGCATTGAAAACCCCGTTTCACTGAAATACTGTTCTGTTATGTAAATTTTGGGAATACTGAAGCCAGTGTCATTGGTCTCCATCACAAACTCCATCCCCTATCTGCGAAACAAATATACCACCCTGCCCAATATCTGAGGCTGAACCAGACTGTTTGCAATCGGTGTGTTCTATTTAAACCTGAGCTGAGTCCATCTCCATAATCTCTCCATTGCCAACCCTGTCTACGACAACCTCTGTAATATCCCCCATCTCCACCTCTGTCTCAGCCAATCTGCTGCATCAACCCTCACCTGTACCTTTGTTAAATCCACACTTAACTATTCCAATTCTATCCTGGTCACCCTCCCAGTTATAAACCTCCATAAACCACAGCCCATCCAGAACTCTGCTGCCTGTATTCTAACTCACCAAATCCCGATCACCCATCACCCCTGTGCTCACTGACCTACATTGGCTCCATGTCTGGCAGCACCTTAATTTTAATATAGTCATTCTTGTGTTTGAATCCCTCCATGGCCTCACCCCTCCAATTAGTCCCATTGTCCTGCCCATTCTCATATTCCTGAAAATGTTTTGACTTCAATCTTTTCTCATTAGTCCTTCTGAAGTGAATTCCTTTCACACTGTATCTGTCCCGAGCCACTATTTTAGACTCTACAGCACTACTGGTGCTGACGGTACAGAAGCTGGGATCCATAGAGAGATGTGAACTGCACAGCCAGGCACTTCTACTGCGGCCTGCACAATGCCCCAAGCTGGGCAGGGCTCCAGCTCAATCGTACCATGTATGTGTTGTTGCTCTGAGGATGGTTTTGAATGTGTTGTCAATGTACCATACCGTCAGCTTTGATGCACGTCTTTGAAACTTGGTCTGTACATGTCCACTGACTGCCTGTGTTAGTCACTCTCAATTGAACACATATTCAGCAGCATGAGGAAGCCCATCTAGTATTATTTAAAAGGACCAGGCATCCAGCTTACAGGTGAGGGGCGTTTGACTTACTTCTATTATTGTAACGTTAGTGGAGGTGCTGTGGATGGTTTGTTGGAGGTTGTGTTGCGAACTGCTGCAGACATTCAGGGAGGACAGAGGATTTGGTGACCCAACTCTGGACGAGGTATGGCCTATCAGGGGAAAACAGCAGCAGCCAGAGCAGTGGCACCACGGCTGGCACTGTTGCTCAGCAGGGAGGGACAAAGCGCAGAAGAGTAATAGTTATAGGGGACTCTATAGTCATGGGCACAGATAGGCGCTTCTGTGGACGTGAAAGAGACTACAGGATGGTATGTTGCCTCCCTGGTGCCAGGGTCAAGGATGTCTCTGAACGGACAGGGGGCATTCTGAAGGGGGGAAGGTGAACAGCCAGAGGTTGTGGTACACATCGGTACCAATGACATAGGCAGGAAGAGTGATGAGGTCCTGCAGGGTGAGTTTAGGGAGTTAGGTAGAAAGATAAGAAACAGGACTTCGAGGATTGTAATCTCTGGATTACTCCCTGTGCTACGTGCCAGTGAGGCTAGAAGTAGGAAGATAGTGCAGCTATCCACGTGGCTGAGCAGCTGGTGTAGAAGGGAGGGTTTCAGATATCTGGACCATTGGGCTCTCTTCAGGGACAGATGGGACCTGTACAAGAAGGACGGGTTGCATCTGAACTGGAGGGGCAAAAATATCCTTGCTGTAAGATTTGCTAGCATCACTCGGGAGGGTTTAAACTAGTGTGGCAGGCGGGTGGGAACCAGAGCAGTAGGACAGCTAGTGAAATAAATGAGGAGGACATAGTAAAGAAGGCCAGCAGGACTAAGAGGAAGAGCAGGCAGGGAGATGTTGCTGAGCACAGCGGGACTGGTGTTCTGAAGTGCATTTGTTTCAAAGCGAGAAGTATAACAGGTAAGGCAGATGAACTTAGAGCTTGGATTAGTACTTGGAATTATGATGTTGTTGCTATTGCAGAGACTTGGTTGAGGGAAGGGCAGGATTGGCAGCTAAATGTTCCAGGCTTTAGAAGCTTCAGGCGGGATGAGGCGGATGTAAAAGGAGTGACGGAGTTGCATAACTGGTTAAGGAGAATATCGTAGCTGTACTGCGGGGGGACAAATCAGAGGGGTCATGCAGCGAGGCAATATGGGTGGAGCTCAGGAATAGGAAGGGTGCAGTCACGATGTTGGGTGTTTACTACAGGCCTGCCAACAGCCAGCGGGAGGTAGGGAAGCTGATATGTGGACAGATTTTGGAAAGATGTAAAGGTAACAGGGTTGCAGTGGTGGGTGATTTTAACTTCCACAATATTGACTGGGACTCGCTTAATGCTAGGGGCTTGGATGGGGCAGCATTTGTGAGTAACATCCAGGAGGGCTTCTTGAAACAGTATGTATATAGTCCAACTAGGGATGGGGCCATTCTGGACCTGTTGTTGGGGAATGAGCTCGGCCAGGTGGTCGAAGTTTCAGTGGGGGAGCATTCCCGGAACAGTGACCATAATTCCATAAGTTTTAAGGTACTTGTGGTTAAGGATAAGAGTACTCCTCAGGTGAAGGTATTAAATTGGGAGAAGGCTAATTATAACAATATTAGGCAGGATCTGAAGAATTTAGAATGGGGGAGGCTGTTTAAGGGTAAATCAACATCTGACATGTGGGTGTCTTTCAAATGTCAGCTGATTAGAATCCAGGACCAGCATGTTCCTGTGAGGAAGAAAGACAAGTTTGGCAGGTTTGGGAAGCCTGGATAACACGGGATATTGTGAGCCTCGTCAAAAAGAAAAAGGAAGCATTTGTAAGGGCTGGATGGCTATGAACAGACGAAGCACTTGAGGAATATAAAGACAGTAGGAAGGAACTTAAGCAAGGAGTCAGGAGGGCTAAAAGGGGTGATGAAAAGTCATTGGCAAACAGGATTAAGGAAAATCCCAAGGCCTTTTATGCATTTATAACGAGCAAGAAGGTAACCACGGAAAGGGTTGGCCCACTCAAGGACAGAGAGGGGAATCTGTGCGTGGAGCCAGAGGAAATGGGCGAGGTGCTAAATGAGTACTTTGCATCAGTATTCACCAAAGCGAAGGACTTGGTGGATGATGAGCCGAGGGAAGGGAGTTCAGATAGTCTCAGTCATCTCATTATCAATAAGGAGGCGGTGTTGGGTGTCTCGCAAAGCAATAAGATAGATAAGTCTCCAGGGCCTGATGGGATCTACCCTAGAATACTGAGGGAGGGAAGGGAAGAAATTGCTGGGGCCTTGACAGAAATCTTTGCATCCTCATTGGCTACAGGTGAGGTCCCAGAGGACTGGAGAAAAGCCAATGTTGTTCCTTTGTTTAAGAAGGGTGGCAAGGATAATCCAGGATATTATACGCCAGTGAGCCTTACGTCAGTGGTAGGGAAATTATTAGAGAGGATTCTTCAGGACAGGATTTACTCCCATTTGTAAACAAATGAACTTATTAGCGAGAGACAGCATGGTTTTGTGAAGGGGAGGCCGTGTCTTACTAATTTGATTGAGTTTTTGAGCAAGTGACGAAGATGATTGATGAAGGAAGGGCAGTGGATGTTATCTATATGGACTTTATTAAAGCCTCTGACAAGGTCCCGCATGGCAGACTGGTACAAGAGGTGAAGTCACACGGGATCAGAGGTGAGCTGGCAAGATGGATACAGAACTGGCTCGGTCATAGAAGACAGAGGGTATCAGTGGATGGGTGTTTTTCTGAATGGAGGGATGTGACTAGTGGTGTTCCGCAGGGATCAGTGCTGGGACGTTTGCTGTTTGTAGTATATGCAAATGATTTGGAGGAAAATGTAGCTGGTCTGATTAGTAAGTTTGCGGACAACACAAAGGTTGGCGGAGTTGCAGATAATGATGAGGATTGTCAGAAGATACAGCAGGATATAGATCGGTTGGAGACTTGGGCGGAGAAATGGCAGATGGAGTTTAATCCGGACAAATGTGAGGTAATGCATTTTGGAAGGTCTAATGCAGGTGGGAGGGATACAGTAAATGGCAGAACCCTTAGGAGTATTGACAGGCAGAGAGATCTGGGCGTACAGGTCCACAGGTCACTGAAAGTGGCATCGCAGGTGGATAAGTTAGTCAAGAAGGCATACAGCATGCTTGCCTTCATCGGTCGAGGCACAGAGTATAAAAATTGGCAAGTCATGTTGCAGCTGTACGGAACCTCAGTTAGGCCACACTTCGAATTTTGCGTGCAATTCTGGTCGCCACACTACCAGAAGGACGTGGAGGCTTTGGAGAGGGTACAGAGGAGGTTTACCAGGATGTTGCCTGGTATGGAGGGCATTAACTATCAGGAGAGGTTGGAAAAACTCGGATTGTTTTCACTGGAACGACGGAGGTGGAACGGGCGACATGATAGAGGCTTACAAAGTTATGAGCAGCATGGACAGAGTGGATAGTCAGAAGTTTTTTAACTGGGTGGAAGAGTCAGTTACTAGGGGACATAGGTTTAAGGTGCGAGGGGCAAAGTTTAGAGGGGATGTGCGAGGCAGGTCTTTTACACAGAGAGTTGTGAGTGCCTGGAACTTGCTGACAGGGGAGGTGGTGGAAGCAGATACGACAGCGACGTTTAAGAGACATCTTGACAAATACATGAATAGGAAGGGAATAGAAGGATATGGGCCCCGGAAGTGCAGAAGGTGTTAGTTTAGGCAGGCATCAAGATCGGCGCAGGCTTGGAGGGCCGAATGGTCTGTTCCTGTGCTGTACTGTTCTTTGTTATTTGTTCTTGACTGTAGTTACAATGTCCCTGGGTCTGTAACATGACCAACAAATGGAGCACAGGCTGCAGAGAGGGGAAGCTCTGTAAAGTGAGAGGAGGAGTGGGTTCTGCCTTACCCACCCTGCGTTTTCCAAGAGCACTTTTCCTATGCACACCTAACCCAGGAGCAGTGTGGGAGGTAAATCTGATTCAATTAGGAGGTGGTCACTGAGCTGTGTCACCTCCTGCAACGTGACCTGGAGCCTCACACCAGGGTCAGGACGGATTTGTCAGTGGCTGTTCAGGTCACAGTTTCATTGAACTTCCATGTATCTGAATATTTCCAGGCAGGAGCAGGAGACATATCAAACATAGAGTCATAGAGAGTGATAGATGCATTTGTGGCAGAGAAGAAGGCCATTCAGCCCCTCGGTGCCCGCTCCCTGTGGAACAATCCAGTCAGTCCCACTCTCCCAGTCAGTCCCCGTATCCCTGCAAGATCATCTCCTTCGGGTGTCCATCCAGTATCCTTTTGAATTCATTGTCTCTAGTGATGAAGTCCAAGATCTGATATGCTTCGCTAAACACTCTCCTAATATGGCCTGCCAATTTCAAATATCAATGCATCTGCAGCCCCAGGTCGCTCTGTCCCTGCACAATCTTTAGAACTGTGTCATTAAGTCTATATTACCTTCCTATTCCTTCTGACAAAATACATCATCTCACACTCCGTTGTATGAAATTCCACCTGCCACTTCTCTGTCCATTCTGCTAGCCTATCTATATCCTGCTACAGGTGGTTTGCAACATCATCACTGTTTACCACACCTCCAAGATTGGTATCATCGGAAAATATTGAAATTCTACTCTGTATTCCAAGATCCATGTAACTTATATATAGCAAAAAAACAAACAGTGGACCTAAGCACTGACCCTTGGGGAACATCACTGTCTACCATCCTCCAGTCTGAAAAACAACCATTTAAAACATTTCTCTTTTTTCTGTCCCATGGACAATTTTTGATCCAATTAGATGCTATTCCATGAGGTTCAATTTTGTTAGCCAAGCTTCTGTGTGTTTCTTCGTCAAATAATTTCATACAATCCACGTAGACAACATCCACCACAGTCCCTTCATCAACCTCCTCTGATTTTCTAAATAAATTCAATTACTTCATCAAGCATGATCTGCCTTTTAGAAATCCGTGCTGACAATCCTTAATTAACTCAATCTCTCCAAGTGTGTGTTGTCCTTTTCCCCTGATAATTGCTTCTAAAACTTTCCTCACAACTGATGTTAAACTAACTGGCCAGTAGTTACTAGGCCTGTGTGTTGTCCATTGATAATTCTGGGAGGTGAGGGTGACCATCCATGTCATCAATATCTCCCTCAGCAGGGAGAAGCAGGATAAGAGATCCCGTGGCTTTGTTAGGATAGCGGGATTCCTGATGGTGCAGGTGGCTCTGCGGGGCCCTCATGTCAACCCATGGGTTGACGTACAGGGACTGAAATAACTCTCACTCCATCAATGTACAGTTGGTGTGTGAGCATGGCCAGTACGTCATGTTGGTGAATGTCCACCATCCTTGCAGCAGCCACCATACCTTCATTCTGAAGCAGTCAGCCGGTCCCAACACATCGGGGCTCCAAGAAGAACCAGAATGTAGCTCCTTGGAGACAAATGAACCCCCTCTAGACACAGCCCATGCTTCTACACCCTCAATCCACCTCCCACCATCAACCGTTAGTTACGCAATTAGCATGTGTATAATGTGAGCAATGGAGTCACCAGGAATATGGTGGAACAGACCATCGGTGTGATGAAGCAATGCTTCCGATGTCTGAACCGCTCGGGGGGGAGTCCTCCAGTACACACTGGAGCAGGTGTCTGAGTTCATGGTGTTCTGCTGCACCCTTCATATCATCACCATCATGAGGACACAGGCATTGGCACCAGGAATCCAGAGGCCACCTCAGGAGGAGGTGGGAGGGAAGATATTTCCTGGATGCCTTCGACCCGGACAGGCTGTCGGAGAGTCCCTGCTAAGATTCCAGTTCCCATAGGACAACTTCCCTTTCCAGCCATGAATTCCCCATTCTCCACCATTACACCCATCTGAGACGCCCCATCACAGTGTCCCCTTGGTCAGCATCCTGTAATAAAAACATCAGAGAATTATTACAGCACAGAAGGACCAATTCAGCCTTTCGTGTCTGCACAGGCTCTCCGAATGAGCAATTCACCCAGTGCCGTTCCCTGCCTTCTTCCTGTAATCCTGCACATTCTTCCTTCTCATATAACAATCTATTCAGCTTTAATTGAACCTGCCTCCACCACACTCTCAGGCAGTGCATTCCAGACTCTAACCACTCACTGTATGAAAAAATATTTTCCTCAGGTCGTCTTTGCTTCTTTTACCCATGACTTTAAATCTGTGCCCTCTCTTTCTCGATCCTTTCACGAGTGGGAAATGTTTCTCTCTATGTACTCTATGCAGACACCTCATGATTGTTGACACCTCTAATAAATCACCTCTCAGCCGTCTCCAAGGAAAACAGTCCTAATTTCTCCAATCTATCTTCATAACTAAAATTCCTCAACCTGGGAATGATTCTGGTCAATCTTTTCTGCACTCTCTCCAATGCCCTCACGTCTTTCCTCAAGTGTGGCACCCAGAACTGGACGCAATACCACAGCTGAAGCTGAAATAGTGTCTTATATAAGTTCAACATAACTTCCTTGCTCTTGTACTCTATGCCCATTTTAATAAAGCCCAGGATACTGCATGCTTTATTAAACACTTTCTCAACCAGTTCTGCCGCCTTCAATGACTTCTGCACATATACACACAGGTTCTTCTGCTCCTGAACACCCTATAGAATTGTATATTGTCACCCCATGTTCTTCCTACCAACATGAATCACTTCACATTTCTCTGTATTGAACGACATCTGCCACCTGTCTGCCCATTCCAGCAACTTGTGTGTGTCCTTTTGAAGTTCTACACTATCCTCCTCACAGTTCACAATGCTTCCAACGTTCGTATCAGCTGCAAACTTTGAAATTGTGCCCTGTACACCCAGGTTTAGATCCTTAATATATATCAGGAAAAGCAAGGATCCCAACACTGATCTCTGGGGAACTCCACCACAAACCTTCCTCCAGTCTGTAAAACATCCATTAACCACTACTCTTTGTTTCCTGTCACTCAGCTAATTTCGTATCCATGTTGCTAATGTCCCTTTTATTCTATGAGCTACAAGTTTGCTCAGGTCTGTTGTGTGGCATTGTATCAAAAGGTTTTTGCATGCAGGGAATAGTTAAATGTCTGGAATGCACTGATTGAGAATGGTGGAGGCAGGTTCATTTGAAACTGAATAGACCGTTATATGAAAATCAATGTACACCACATCAACAGAATTGCCCTCATCAACTCTCTCTGATACCACCTCAAACATCTCCAGAAAATTAGTTAAACATGATGTTCTCTCAAGAAATCCATGCTGGCTTGTTTCATTAACTCGCATTTGTCCATGTGACTATTAGCTTTGTCCAAGATTATTTCTTTCCAGAAGTTTTCCCACCACCGAAGTTTAACTGACAGGCCTGTTGTTGCTGGGTTGATCTTCACACCCTTTTTTGAACAAGGGTGTAACGTTTACAATTCTCCAGTCCTCTGGCATCACCCCGAGTCTAAGGAAGACTGAACAATTATGTCCAGTGCCTCTGCGATTTCCACCCTCACTTCCCTCAGTATCTTTGGATACATCTCATCTGGTCCTGGTGCTTTATTCAATTTAATTCCGGACAGCCTGTCTAATACTTCCTCTTTATCAATTTTAAACCCCACTAGTGTCTGACTTATCTCCTCTTTCAACATTGCCTGGGTTGCATCTTAGAATCATAGACAGTTTATGGCACACAGAGAGACCACTTTGCCCATCGTGTCTATGCTGTCCAAAAAACGATCCATCCATTCTAATCCTACTTCCAGCATTTGATAGATTACAGCACTTGAGGTGAACATCCAGACACCTTTTGAATGAGTTGTTGGTTTCTGCCTCAACTGCCCTTTCGGACAGTGAGTTCCAGACTCTGACCACTCGCTGGGTGAAAAATAAAATCCGCAGCTCCCTTTTAGTCTTTCTACCAATCACTTTAAGTCCATGCCCCCTCGCCACTGACATCTTTGCAAAGGTGAATGGACCCTTCAGCTCCACTCTACTCTCAGTTTTGTACATTTCAATCAGATTTACCCTCAGAATTCTCTATTTCAAGGAGAACAATCCCAGCCTGTCCAATCTTTCCTCATCGCTGCATTTTTCCAGTCCTCGCCACATCCTCATAAATCTCCTGTGTACCCTCTCTTGTGCAATTGCATCTTTTCTGTAATGAGGTGAGCAGAGCTGCACACAGTACTCAAGTTGTGTCCTAACCAATGAGTTATACAATTCCAGCATAACCTCCCTGCTCGTATATTCTATACCTCGGCTAATAAAGGAAATGATTCCATATCTTCTTCCTTGGTAAAGACAGGTGGAAATTATTCATTCAGAACCTCAGCTATATTCTCTGCCTCCATGTGCAAATCCCCTTTATGGTCCTGAGTCGGCCCCATTGTTCCTTTTACTACCCTTTTACTATTTAGATGCCGATAGAAAACTTTGGGATTTCCTTTAATGCTCGCCTCTTTTCATGCTCACTCTTTGCTTCTCTTATTTGCTTTTTCACTTCCCCTCTGGACCTTCTGTATTCAGCCTGCTTCTCAATAGTATTTTCTACCTGATGTCTGTTATATCAGACATAAACTTGTCAACCTTTCGTGCGGCCTTCAAAGATCTGTCCGAATACACACCAAGTCTCTCTGTTACTGTCGCCTCATTTAAACAATACCCATTTCTTTCTGTTGCCTTCCCTTACACTTCCTACCCAAATGTCTCACTTCACACTTCACTGTGTTAATTTATATTTGCCATGTTCCTGCTCATTTCACTGGTCAGTCTCTGTCCTCCTGAAGTCTGTTACTATCCTTCTCACCGTTTATTAACATTTCTGAGTTTCCTGCCATCTGAAAACTTTGACATTATCCCCTCTGTACACAAGCCCATTGTATTAACATACAGCAGCTATGATCCCAACAGTGACCCTGGGGAACCCCACTGTGTACTTCCCTCCAGGCTGAAGAATAACATTCTCCACTACTCTCTACTTTCTGTCACTGCGCTAATTTCCCGCATGCTGACATTGAAAATAAAAAACAGACTTCCATTTCTGAAACGCCTTTCATGACCACTGCATGTCCCAAAGTGATTTACAACCAATGAATACTTCTGAAAGCGAAGTCATTCTTGTAATGTAGGAAACAGGCAGACAATTTCTGCACAGCAAGATCCCACAAGCAGTAATGTGAGAATGATCAGATCTGTTTTTGTGATGTTGATTGAAGGAAAAAATATTGACCAGGACACCGGGAATAATTCCCCTGCTCTGCTTCTGCATAGTGTGATGGGATCTTTAACATCCACCTGAGAGGGCAGACTGCAACTTGGTTTAAAGTTTCATTCGATAGACTGCACCTCTGACAGTGCAGCACACCCTCATTACTGCACTGCAATGTCAGCATTGATTCTTGTAATCAAGTCCTGCAATGACACTTGATCCTGGAAGCTTGCCACTGAAAGGGGAGAGAGCTACAAACTGAGCCACATCTGACATTGGTCCTTTTATCCCGTGTGTTTCTAATTCGGTAACACGGCTGTTATGTGGTACTTTCTCAAACGCCTTGTGAAAGGATTGGAATATTGTGAAAGTCCAGGTGGGAACCATCATAGAATCATAGAATAGCACAAACTGAATGAGGCCATTCGGCCATCATGTCTGTGCTGGCCCTTTCAAAGAGCAATCCAATTACTTTTGAACTTTAGAACATTACAGTGCAGTACAGGCCCTTCGGCCTTCGATGTTGCGCCGACCTGTGAAACCATCTGACCTACACTATTCCATTTTCATCCATGTGTCTATCCAATGTCCACTTAAATGCCCTTAAAGTTGGCGAATCTACTACTGCCAGTCCCACTTAGTCCCACTCCCTGGCTCTTTCACTATATCCTTGCATTTGTTCTCCTTCAGATATTTATCCAATTCCCTTTTGGGATCTACTATTGAATCTGTATCCATCAGCCTATCAGACAGTGCATTCCAAATCCAAACCACTCAGAAACAAAAATACTCATGTCTGCTTCTTTTACCAATCGCCTTAAATCTGTGTCTCTGGTTAGTGACCCCTTGGACATTGGAAACAGTTTCTCTTTATTTAATTTATCTAAATCCTTCCTAATGTTAAACACCTCAATGAAATCTCCTCTGAAAGTTCTCTGCTCTAAGCAGAACAACCCCAGCTACATAACTGTAATCCCTCATGCCCTGACAAATTCTAGTAAAACAGTTCTGTACCCTCTCCGAAGGCTTCATGTCCTCCCTGAAGTGTGGTTCCCAGTATTCGACACAAGACTCCAGGTGCAGCTGAACTAGTATTTTATATATGTTTCACATAATGTCCTTGCTTTTGTTCTTTTTGCCTCTATTTATAAACCCTAGGATCCCATATATTTATTAACTGTCAAGTTAACCTTTCCTGCCACCTTCAAAGATTTGTGTACAAATCCCAGGTGTCTCTGTTATTTCACCATCTTTATAGTTATACCATTTAACTTGTATTGTCTCTCTTCATTCATCCTTTCAAAATGTATTACTTCACACATCTGCAATGCCAATTAAATATTGAGAAGATTGAAGCCATTGTTTTCTGTCTCTGCTCCAAACATTTCCTAGTTACACACTCCATCCCTCTCCTTTGTAAATGTTTGAGACGAAGCCAAACTGCTCACAGACTTAGTTACATAGTTAACCCTGAGATGTCTTGAGATGAGCTTCCTACCAAATATTCACACCATCACTAAAACGGCCTATCTCCAACCCCCGTGGAGTTGCATTGCTGGTTAAAGAGTAAATGAACGCAATAGTAAGGCAGGATATTAGATCTGACGATGTCGAATATGTATGGGTAGAGCTGAGAAACACTAAGGGGCAGAAAACGATAGTGGGGGTTGTATATAGACCCCCAGACTGTAGTGCTGAATTTGGGAATGGCATTGGACAGGAAATTAGAGACGCGTGCGATAAAGGAACATCTGTAATAATGGGTTTCTTGAATCTGCATATAGATTGGGCAAATCAAATTGGTCGCAATACATTGTGGAGGAATTCCTGGAGAATATACGGGATGGTTTTCAGGACCAATTCTTTGAGGAACCAACTGGAGAACAGGCTATCCTAGACTGGCTATTGTATAGTGAGAGAGGAATAATTGACAATCTAGTTGTGTGAGATCCCTCGGGGATGAGCGACCATAATATGATAGAATTCTTCATCATGATGGAGAGTGTCCTAGTTGATTCTGAGACTAGGGTCGTGAATCTTAATAAAGTAAGCTACGAAGGTATGAGGCATGAGTCGTTGATGATACATTGGGAAACGTTACTTAAAAAGATAACAGTGGAAAGGCAATGGCAAAGATTCAAAGAGTGCATGGATGAACTGCAACAATTGTTTATCCCTGTCTGGCGCAAAAGTAAAATAGAACAGGTAGCCAAATCATGGCTTGCAAGGAAAATTAGAGATAGCGTTAGATCCAAGGAAGAGGCATATAAATTTGGCAGGAAAAAAACAACAGACCTGAGGATTGGGAGCAGTTTAAAATTCAGCAAAGGAGGACCAAGGGATTGATTGAGAAGGGGAAAATGGAGTACAAGAGTAAGCTTTCGGGGAACATAAAAACTGACTGTAAACGAATCTATAGGTATGTGAAGCGGAAAAGATTGGCGAAGACAAATGCAGGTCCGTTACAGTCAGAAACAGGGGAATGTATTCTGGGAAACAAAGAAATGGCTGACCAACTAAATGCATACTTTAGTTCTGTCTTCACAAAGGAGGACGCCAATATCATACCAGAAATGTTGGTGAATACAGGGTTTAGTGAGAGAGAAGAACTGAATGAAATCAGTATTAGTAGAGAAATGGTGTTGGGGAAGTTGATGGTATTGAAGGCCGATAAATCCCCAGGGCCTAGTAATCTACATCCCAGAGTACTTAGGAAGTGGCCCGAGAAATACTGGATGCATTGGTGGTCATCTTCCAAGATTCTATGGACTCTGGAACAGTTCATACAGATTGGAAGGAAGCTAATGTAACCCCACTATTAAAAAAGGAAGGGAGAGAGAGCAGGAAATTGTAGACCAGTCAGCCTGATATCGGTCGTGGGGAAAATCCTGGAGTCCATTATCAAAGATTTTGTAGCAGAGCACTTGGAGAACAGTGGTAGAATCGGATAGAGTCAGCATGGATTTATGAAAGGGAAATCATGCTTGATAAATCTACTAGCATTCTTCGAGGACGTCACTAGTAGAGTTGATGAGGGGGAGCCAGTGGGTGTGGCTTATTTGCACTTTCGGAAGGCTCTCGACAAAGTTCCACGTAAGGGTTTAGCGTGTAAAATTAAAGCACATGGGATTGGGGGCAGTGTATTGCGATAGATAGAAAATTGGTTGGGAGACAGGAAACAAAGCATTGGATCATACGGATCTTTTTCTGAATGGCAGACAGTGAATAGTGGGGTACCGCAGGGATCGGAGCGAGGACCCTAGCTATTCACAATATATATTAATGATTTAGATGAGGAAACTAAATGTAATATCTCCAGATTTGCAGCTGATACAAAATTGGGTGTGAGGGTCAGTTGTGAGTAGAATGCAGAGAGGCTTCCGGGTGATTTGGACAAGTTGAGTGAGTGGGCAAATGCATGGCAGATGCAGTATAATGTGGATAAATGTGAAGTTATCCACTTTACTAGCAAAAACAGGAAGGCAGATTATTATCTGAACGGCTATAAACTGAGAGAGGGGAATATGCAGCGAGACCTGGGTGTTCTCGTACACCAGTCACTGAAGGTAAGCATGCAGGTGCAACAGGCAGTCGAAAAAGGCGAATGTTATGTTGGCCTTTATAGAGACAGGATTCGAGTACAGGAGCAGGGATGTTTTGCTGCAATTATACAGGGCCTTGGTGAGGCCGCACTTGGAATATTGTGTGCAGTTTTGGTCTCCTTATCTGAGGAAGGATGCTCTTGCTATAGAGGGAGTGCAGTAGAGTTTTACCAGGCTGATTCCTGGGGTGGTCGGACTGTCGTATGAGGAGAGATTGAGTCGGTTCGGACTATATTCACTGGAATTCTGAAGAGTGAGGAGGGATCTCATCGAAATCTATAAAATTCTAACGGGACTTGACAGGGTATATGCAGGAAGGATGTTCCCGATGGTGGGGGACTCCCGAACCAGGTGTCATAGTCTAAGTATATGGGGTAAAACTTTCAGGACTGAGATGAAGAGACTTTTCTCCACCCAGAGGGTGGTGAGCCTGTGGAAATCTGTCATCACGCCCATATCCAAGGGGGACTGGAAGATTCTGGCCAGTGCCTCTGTTATTTCCACCATTGCTTCCCTCAGCAACCCTCATACATCCCATCCAGACTGGGTAAATGTTCAACTTATTGTGGTACTAAAGTGTTGGACTGAAAAGGGTTAACTGAATCTGTTTGTTCTGTGACTGTAATTAATGTCAGTCTCCATGGACCCTAATAGTGTCACTGGACGTTTTCCATCTTCTATTAATAAGGGGCTTCTTTCAATGTGTTATTCCATAGTGTCAGTGGGAACATCAGCCCCGGCACTTACAGAGATCAGCTGCTCCAAAGAGATCGAGAGAGGATAGATCAGAATCTGAGAACAATAGATTGGAATGTTACAACAATGGATCAGAATCTGAGAACAATAGATTGGAATGTTACAACAATGGACAGGAGTTTATCCTCGGAACTTTACTCTCTTTCTACATATTATGATTGGTTCTCATTAAACACTCGTATCTATCTCGCACTGAAGATTATTCAATATATTTATTACCCCAGCCTGGCTATTATTGGTGTCCCTGGTAAGTCTCTCTATCTAGCTATTAATCCTTTAAACCATGTTTGACTGCATTACTGCTCCTGTAATTGACTCTGCCCTTCTTGCTGCCATTGTATGCCTGGTGAATATCTCCAGATATTAGCTCAACAAACCATTGTGAACTGTATTACAGTTCTTGTCATTTACTCTCTCATCTTTGCTGCTGTTGCTGTCTCTATTTCAGGCCAGGAGATCTGTAAACCCGGTTTCACTGAAATACTGTTCTGTTATGTAAATTTTGGGAAGACGGAAACCAGTGTCATTGGTCTCCATCACAAACTCCATCCCCTATCTGTGAAGCACATATTCCACCCTGCCCAATATCTGAGGCTCAGCCAGACAGTCTACAACTTCTTTGTTATATTTAAACCTGAGCTGAGTTCATCTCCATATTCTTTCCATCACCAACCCTGCCTAATATCACCTCTATGATCTCACCCAACTCCACCTCTTCCTCAGCCCATCTACTGCATAAACCGTCATCCGCATCACTGTTAAATACACAGTTGACAATTCCAATTCCATCTAGTTCACCATCACAGTTCTAAGTCTCCATGAACCACAGCCCATCCAGAACTCTGCTGCCTGTATTCGAACTCACACCAAATCCCGATCACCCATCACCCCTGTGCTCACTGATCTCCATTGGCTCCCGGTATGGCAGCACCTTAATTTTAATATTCTCATTCTTGTGTTTGAATCTCTCCATGGCCTCACCCTTCCATTTATTCACTTTCCCCTCTCCAATTCATATATTCCTGCAAATCTTTCGACTTCAATCTTTTTTCAGTTATCCTTGTAAAGTGAATTTCTTTCCCTCTGTATCTGTCCCGATCCACGATTTTAGACTCTGCAGCAAGACTGCTGCTGACGGTACAGAATTGGGATCCAAAAAGAGATGTGAATCGCACAGCCGGCCACTTCCAGTGCGTTCTGCACAATATCCCATGCTGGGTGGGGCTCCAGCCCAGTCACATCATCTATGTGCTGTCAGCGTGGTCTTCACAGCCGGCCACCACTACTATGCCCTGCACAGTGTCCCAAGCTGCGCAGGGCTCGAGCTCAATTGTACCTTGTATGTGTTGTTACTTTGAGGGTGGATTTGAAAGTGATGTCAATGTACCATACCAGCAGCTTTGATGTACTTCTTTAAACTTTTTCTGTGCATGTCCACTGACCGCCTGTGTTCGTCACTCACCGCTGAACATACATTCAGTCGCAAAAGGAAACCCCTCCGGTGTTATTTAAAATGACCAGGCATCTATCTTACAGGCTTTTGACTTACTTCTGCTATTGTAAAGTTAGTGGAGGTGTTGTGGATGTTTTTCTGGAGGTTGTGTTGTGAGCTGCTGCAGACATTCAGGGACATTTGTGAACTATACAGTAAATGGAAAAGTCCTGGGGAAAATTGATGTGCAGAGAGATTTGGGTGTTCAGGTCCATTGTTCCCTGAAGGAGGCAACGCAGGTCAATAGAGTGGTCGAGAAGGCATTCGGCATGCTTTCCTTCATCGGACGGGGTATTGAGTACAAGAGTTGGCAGATCATGTTACAGTTGTATAGGACTTTGGTTCGGCCACATTTGGAATACTGCGTGCAGTTCTGGTCGCCACATTACCAGAAGGATGTAGATGCTTTGGAGAGGGTGCAGAGGAGGTTCACCAGGATGTTGCCTGGTATGGAGGGCGCTAGCTATGAAGAGAGGTTGAGTAGATTAGGATTATTTTCATTAGAAAGACGGAGGTTGAGGGGGGACCTGATTAGATTAGAGATACAGCACTGAAACAGGTGTACAAAATCATGAGAGGTATCGACAGCTTGGATAGCAAGAAGCTTTTTCCCAGAGTGGGGGATTCAATTACTGGGGGTCACGAGTTCAAAGTGCGAGGGGAAATGTTTGGAGGGGATATGCGTGGAAAGTTCTTTACGCAGAGGATGGTGGGTGCCTGGAACGCGTTGCCAGCGGAGGTGGTATACGCGGGCGCGATAGCGTCTTTTAAGATGTATCTAGACAGATACATGAATGGGCAGGAAGCAAAGAGATACAGAGCATTAGAAAATAGGCGACATGTTTAGATAGAGGATCTGGATCGGCGCAGGCTTGGAGGGCCGAAGGGCTTGTTTTTGTGCTGTAATTTTCTGTGTTCTTTGTTCTTTGAGTACAGAGGATTTGGTGACCCAACTCTGGACGACGTATGGGGACTGTAGTTACGGTGTCTCTGGGTCTGTAACATGAGCAACAAATGGAGCAGATGCTGCCGAGAGGGGAAGCTCTGTAAAGAGAGAGGAGGAGAGGGCTCTTCCCTACCCACCCCGGGTGCTCCAAGCGCACTTTTCCTACCTACACCTAACCCAGGAGCAATGTGTGAGGTGAATCTGATTCAATAAGGAGGTGGTCACAGAGCTGAGTCACCTCTTGTAACACAACCGGGCGCCTCACACCAGGGTGAGGACGGAGCTGTCAGTGGTTGTTAAGGTCACAGTTTCATTGAACTTCTATGTATCTGGATATTTACAGGCAGGAGCAGGTGACATATCCAACATAGAGTGGTGGAAATTGATGGAGTCTTTTACAACACAGAAAGAGGCCATTCAGCCCCTCACTGCCGGCTTTCTGTGCAACAATCCAGTCAGCCCCACTCTCCCACTCCCCCGCTCAATCCCCGTATCCCTGCAAGTTCATTTCCTTCAGGTTTCCATCCAGTTTCCTTTTGAAATCTTTGATTGTCTCGGCTTCCACCATCCTCATGGGCAGTGAGTTCCAACTCATTACCATCAACTGTGTAAAAAAGTTCCTCCTCATATTCCCCTGCATCAAACCTTCCATCTGTCCCCCCTGGTCTTCGTTGCATCAGTTAATGGGAACAGTGTTTCCTTGTCTATCTTATCTAAGTCTATCATAATCATGTACACCTCTATCAAATCTCTCTCAATCTCCTTTACTCCAGGGAGAACAACTCCATCTTCTCCAAACTCACTTTGTACCTAAACTCCCATCCCTGGTATCATTCTGGTAAATCTCCTCTGCACCCTCTCAAGGACTTTCACATCCTTCCTGCAGTCTGGTGACCAGAACAGGGCACAGTTCTCTTGTTGGAGTCTAACCAAAGCTTTGTAAAGTTTCAGAAAAACCGCCCTGTTTTTGTATATTTGCCTCTAATGATGAAGCCCAAGATCTGATATGTTTTGCTAAACACTCTGCTAATATGTCCTGCCACCTTCAAAGATCAATGCATATGGAGCCCCTGGTCCTTCTGTTCCTGCAAAATCTTTAGAACTGTGTCATTAAGTCTATGTTCTCTTCCTATTCTTTCTGACAAAATACATTGCCTCACACTCCTCTTTATTAAATTCTACCTGCCACTTCTATGTCCATTCTGCTCACCTATCTATATCATGTTGTAGGTGGTTTGTATCATCTTCACTGTTCCCCACTCCTCCAAGGTTGCAATCATCAGAAAAAATATAAATTCTACTCCGTATTCCAAGATCCGTGTCATTTTTAAGCGGTAAAAAAAAACAACTGTGGTCCCAGCACTGACCATTGTGTAACATCAATGTCGACCATCCTCCAGTCTGAAAAATAACCATTTAACACATTTCTCTTTTTGCTGTCCTTTGGACAGTTTTTGATCCAATTGGATGATATTCCATGAGCTTCAATTTTGTTAACCAAGCTTGTGTGTGGTTCTTAATCAAATACCTTCATAAAATCCAGGTAGACAACATCCACCACATCCCCTTCATCAACCTTCTCTGATCATCGAAATAAATTCAATTAGCCCATCAAGCATAATCTGCCTTCTAGAAATCCGTGCTGACACTCCTTAATTAACTCAAACCTCTCCATGTGTGTGTTGTCCTTTTCCCCTGATCATTGTTTCGAAAACCTTACTCACCACTGATGTTACACGAACTGACCAGTAGTTACGAGGCCTGTGTGTTGTCCATTGATAATTCTGGGAGGTGAGGGTGACCATCTATGTCATCATTTTCTCCCTCAGCAGGGAGAAGCAGGATGAGAGATCTAGTGGGTTTGTCAGGATAGCAGGTTTCCTGATGGTGTAGTAGGCTCTGCGGGGTCTCCATGTCAATGGTTTGAGGTACAGGAACTGAAAGAACTCTCACTCCATTAATGTACAGTTGGTGTGTGAGCATGCCCAGTAAATCATGTTGGTGAATGTCCACTATCCTATCAGCAGCCACCATACCTTCATTCTGAAGCAGTCAACCAGTCCCAACACTGCGGGTCTCCATGCAGAACCAGAATGCGACTCCTCGGAGACAAAGGAAACCCCCCTCTAGACACAACTCATGTTTCTACAACCCCAAACCATCTCCCACCACCAACCAAGCGCACACAATTAACATGTGTAAAATGTGAGCAATGGAGTCACCAGGAACATGGTGGAACAGACCATCGGTGTGATGAAGCTTTACTCCCGATGTCTGAACCGCTCGGGGGGGAGTCCTCCAGTACACACTGGAGCAGGTGCCCAAGTTCATGGTGTTCTGCTGCACCCTTCATTTCATCACCATCACGAGGACACCGGCATTGGCAGCAGGAATCCGGAGGCCACCTCAGGAGAATGAGGAGGAGGCAAGGAGGATATTTTCTGGATGCCTTCCACCAGGACAGGCTGTCGGAGAGTCCCTGCTAAGATTCAGTTTCCTATAGGGCAACTTCCCTTTCCCACAATGAATCCACCATTCTCCACCATTACACCCATCTGAGACGCCCCATCACAGTGTTATTACAGCACAGAAGGAACTATTCACTCCGACGTGTCTGCGTCGCCTTTCCGAATGAGCAATTCACCTAATCCCATTCCCTGCCTTCTTCGCATAATCCTGCACATTCCTCCTTCTAATACACCAAATTATTCAGCTTGAGCATGTTTATAGATGTGGTCACCCAACTTCTGGATTAGTCCCAGTGCCATGCACAGCTGAGTATATAAATAGAAAACTAAAACAGATGAATGCGTGGCTGAGAAGATGGTGCAGGAGGGAGGGCTACAGATTCCTGGATATTGGGACCGGCTCTGAAGGAGATGGGACCTGTACAGGCCGGACTGGTTGCACCGGATTGTAGCCGGGACTGAGTTACCTGCAGAACGTTTTGCTCGTGCTGTCGGGGAGGGTATAAACTAGTTTGGCAGGGGGGTGGGGACCTGAGGGTAGACTCAGTTGGGACAAAACCTGAAATGAAAATAGAAGGCAGAAAATAATGGATGAGTCTAGAAAACAGAGGAAAAGAGGGTTAGAATTTTTTTTAAGAGTTTGGCTGTGCTCAAGGGTATCTATTTCAATGCAAGAAGTATAGCAAATAAAGCTGATGTGCTGAGGGCAAGGTGGACAGGTGGCAGTATGATATCATAGCTAGCACAGAAACATAGCTGAAGGAGGGACAGGAATGGCAGCTCAACGTTCCTGGTTACAGGGTTTTCAGACACGATAGGGAGGGGGTAAAGAAAGGAGGGGAAGTGGCAATTTCGGTCAAGAAATCTATTACAGCTGTGAGGAGGGATGATATGTTGGAAGGTTCGTCAACTGAGGCGATATGGATTGAGCTAAGGAACCAAAAAGGGGCGATATCACTGCTGGGAGTGTGATCCCGTCAGCCAAACAGTCCGAGGGAGATAGAAGAGCAGATATTTAGGCAAGTCTCTGAGAAGTGCAAGAACAATAGGGCAGTAATAGTAGGGTATTTCAATAACCCCAATATTAACTGGGATAATGTTAGTATGAAAAGAATTAAGGGAACAGAAATCTTGAGGTGCATTCAGGAGAACGTTTTTGGTCAGGATGTAGCAAGTCCAACAACAGAGGGTGCAGTTTTAGACATTGTTTTTGGAAATGAAGATGGGCAGGTGGAAGGAGTGGCAGGGAAGAGCATTTTGGTGGGAGTGATCATAATTCAGTTAGTTTTAACTTAATTATGGAACAGGACAAGAGATACATCAGGAGTTAGCGTTCTCAATGGGGAAAGGCGAATATTACTAAACTGAGGAGCGAAAGTGGACTGGAAACAGCTGTTTGAAGGTAGTTCAGTCTCAGAGCAGTGGGAGGCATTCAAAGGGGAGATTCAAAAGGTTCAGGATAAACATGTTCCCACAAGGAAAAAGGGTGAGGAGGCCAAATCTCGAGTCCCATGGATGTCAAGGAGCCGACAGGGTAGGATAACGCAGAAAAGGAAAGCTTCTGTCCGACACTGAGAACTTAATACTGCAGAAAGCTGAGAGGAGTATAGCAAGTGGAGGGATCAAATCAAAAAGGAAGTTAGGAAAGGAAAGTGAGGGTATGAAAGAATATTGGCAAGCAAAATCAAGGTGAACCCAAAGATGTTTTCTCAATACATTACGAGGAAGAGGATAACTAAGGGGAGAGTAGGACCCATAATAGATCAGAAAGGTAACCTTTGTATGAGGGTAGAAGATATTGGTATGGTTCTTATTGAGCACTTTGCGTATGTATTCAGAAAAGAGGGGGGATTTAGATATTGTCGTTAAGGACGAAGAGTGTGAATTATTGGATGTAGTAAACATAGGGAGAGAGGAAGTATTAATGGGATTAGCATCCTTGAAAGTTGAAACATCACCAGAGCCGGATGAAATGTTCAAAGAAGCAAGAGAGGAAATAGCAGAGGGTCTGCCTACCATCATTTCCCAATCTCACTAGATACAGTTGTGATGCTGGAGTTTTGTAGAATCGCTAACATTGTACCTCTGTTTAAAAAGGGAGCGAAGGATAGTCTGAATAATTACAGGCCAGTCAGTCTAACCTCAGTAGTGGGCAAATTATTGGAATCTATTCTGAGAGACAGGATAAACTGTCAATTAGAAAGGCTCAGGTCAATCAAGGACAGTCAGCATGGATTTGTTAAGTGACTCTCTTGTTTGACCAAATTGATCGAATTTTTTGAAGCTGTTACAAGGAATATAGATGAGGGTAGTGCAGTTGATGTGGTCTACATGGATTTTAGCAAGGCTTCTGACAAGGTCCCACATGACAGCCTGGTTCAAAAAATAAAATCCCATGGCATCCAGAGAAATGCAGCAAGGCGGATACAAAATTGGCTCAGTGGCAGGAAACACAGGGTAATTATTGACAAGTATTTTTGCGACTGGAGGTCTGTCCCCATTGTCATTCCACAGGGCTCAGTAATGGGTCCCATGCTTTCTGTGGTCTATATTAAAGATTTAGACGTAAATTTAGGGGGTATGATCAAGATTTTTGCAGACGACACAAAGATTGGCCATGTGGTGGATAGCGAGAAGGATAGCTGTAGGCTGCAGGAAGATATTGACGGTCTGGTCAGATGGGCAGAAAAATGGGAATCGACCTGGTTAAGTCCGAGATGATGCTATTGGGGAGCTCAAACAAGCAAAGGAATACACGATTACTAGGACAATACTGAGAAGTGTAGAGGAAGTAAGGGACTTTGGAGTGAATGCCCACAGATCCCTGAAGATAGCAGGACAGGTCAATAAGGCAGTTAAGAAGGCATATGGAATCATTTCCCTTTTTAGCCTAGGGATAGAATGCAAGAGCTGGAACTGTATAAATCATTGGTAAGGCCACAACTTGAATACTGTGTGCAGTTCTGGTAACCACATGACAAAAAGGAGGCAATTGCACTAGAGAGGGTACAGAGGAGATTTACGAGGATGTTGCCAGGACTGGAAAAATGCAGCTATGAGGAAAGATTGGATAGGCTGGGGTTGTTATTCATGGAACAGAGAAGGCTTGAGGGGAGATCTGATTGAAATGAACAACAGTTTGTGGGGCCTGCATTGAGTGGAGGTGAAGGGTCTATTCACCTTAGCAAAAAGGTCAGTGACTAGGGGACATAGATTTAAAGTGATTGGCAGAAATATCAGAAGGGAGTTGAGGAAAAACATGTTCACCCAGAAATACAAAATTGCCTCAGTGACAGGAAGCAAAGGGTAATTGTTGACGGGTATTGACTGGAGGACTGTTACCAGTCGTGTTCCAGAGGGCTCGGTACTGTGTGCCCTGCTTTTAGTGAGTAACTCACTTCATGAAAGGATGGTTCAGGCAGAAACCCTCCACTCATTCAAAAGGAGTCTGGATGTGCACCTCAAGTATCATAATCTGCAGGGCTATGGATCAAGTGCTGGAATGTGGGATTAGAATAGGTGGATAACATTTCGGCTGGCACAGTCACGATGGGCCAAGTTACCTCTTTCTGTGCCTTAAATTTTCTACGATTCTATGATTCTATAACACGAATCACGCTATCCTCGTTAACAGTCACAATTCTGTCAACAAACTATCAAGATTATCAGAAATGATTTTCCATGAAGCTATCCCTGCTGCTTGTCATTTATTAAGATATGATTTTACAAGTAAGAAATATTTTTGTGCTGGGTTATGGCCTCCAGAATTTTCCAATAATCAACATTAGGCTGATAGTTACAAGGTTATCCAACCTCCCCTTCTTGAAACAGCGTGTAACATTTACAGCCCTCCAGTTCTCTGGCAGCATTTTAAAAAATTCATTCATGGGATGTGGACACCGCTGGCCAGGCCAGCATTTATTGCCCATCCCTAATTACCCATGCGAAGGTGGTGATGAGCTGCCTTCTTGAACCACTGCAGTCCATGTGGGGTCGGTACACCCACAGTGCTGTGAGGAAGGAAGTTCCAGTATTTTGACCCAGCGACAGTGAAGGAACGGCAAGATAGTTTCAAATCAGCATGGTGTGTCGCTTGGAGGGGAACTTGCAGGTGGTGATGTTTCCATATATCTGCTGCCCTTGCCCTTCTATGCAGTAGAGGCTGTGTGTTTGGAAGGTGCTGTCTAAGGAGCCTTGTTGTGTTGCTGCAGTGCATCTTGTAGATGGTACACATTGCTGCCATTGTGCGTCGGTGGTGGAGGGAGTGAATGTTGTGGATGGGGTGCCAATCAAGCGGGCTGCTTTGTACTGGATGGTGCCGAGCTTCTTGAGTGTTGTTGGAGCTGCACCCATGAGGACAAGCGGAGAGTATTCCATCACACTCCTGGCTTGTGCCTTATAGATGGTGGACTGGCTTTGGGGAGTCAGGAGGTGAGTTAATCGCCTCAGCATTCCTCGCCCATGACCTGCTCTTTGAGCCATGGTATTTATATGGCTACTCCTGTTCAGTTTCTGGTCATTGGTCGCCCCTAGGATGTTGATAGTGGTGGATTCAGCTATGGTAATGTCATTGAATGTCAAGGGAGATGATGAGATTCTCTCTTGTCGGTGATGGTCATTGCCTGGCACAATGGCTGTGCGAATGATACTTGCCAATTATCAGCCCAAGCCTTGATATTGTCCAGGTCTTGCTGCATTTCTACACGGACTGCTTCAGTATGTGAGGAGTCACGAATGGTGCTGAACATTGTGCAATCATCAGCCAACATCCCCACTTCTGGTCTTGTGATTGAAGGAAGGTCATTCATGAAGCAGCTGAAGATGGTTGGGTCTCGGAAACTACCCTGAGGAACTCCTGCAGTGATGTCCTGGAGTTGAGCTGATTGACCTGCAACTACCACAACCATATTCCTTTGCGCTAGGTATGACTCCAACCAGCAGAGAGTTTTCCTGCTGATTCCCACGGACTTCATTTTTGCTCTGGCTCCTTGATGCCATACTCAGTCAAATGCTGCCTTGATGTCAAGGCAGTCACTCATACCTCACCGATTGAATTCAGCTCCTTCGTCCATGTTTGAACCAAGGCTGTAATGAGGTCAGGAGCTGTGTGACCCTGGAGGAACCCAAACTGAGCGTCACTAAGCAGGTTATTGCTAAGCAAGTGCTGTTTGATAGCATTGTCGATGACACCTTCCATCACTTTACTGATGATTGAGAATAGGCTGATGGGGCGGTAATTGGCCGGGTTGGATTTGTCCTGCTTTTTGTGTACAGGACATAGCTGGGCAATTTTTCACATTGACGGGTAGATGCCAATGTTGTAGCTGTACTTGAACAGTTTGATGGGGGAATGGAAGTTCTGGAGCACAGGTATTCAGTACTATTTCAGGAATATTGTCAGGGCCCATAGCCTTTGCAGTATCCCGTGCCTTCAATCGTTTCTTGATATCACGCTGAGTGAATCCAACCATGAGAAGCAGTACTGTATACTCCCCTCCACATCCAGTCTGAACATGACTGTTCACCACTTCTCTCTGCTTTCTGTCCCTGAGTCAGTGTCATATCAACACAATCAATGTCACATTAATCCATGTCATGACAAGTCTATGAAATATCCACACTATCACTGTCACATTAATCCATGTCATGACAAGTCTATGAAATATCCACACTATCACTGTCACATTAATCCATGTCATGACAAGTCTATGAAATATCCACACTATCACTGTCACATTAATCCATGTCATGACAAGTCTATGACATATCCACACTATCACTGTCACATTAATCCATGTCATGACAAGTCTATGAAATATCCACACTATCACTGCCACATTAATCCATGTCATGACAAGTCTATGAAATGCCACACTATCACTGTCACATTAATCCATGTCATGACAAGTCTATGAAATATCCACACTATCACTGTCACATTAATCCATGTCATGACAAGTCTATGAAATATCCACACTATCACTGTCACATTAATCCATGTCATGACAAGTCTATGAAATATCAACACTATCACTGTCACATTAATCCATGTCATGACAAGTCTATGAAATATCCACACTATCACTGTCACATTAATCCATGTCATGACAAGTCTATGAAATATCCACACTATCACTGTCACATTAATCCATGTCATGACAAGTCTATGAAATATCCACACTATCACTGTCACATTAATCCATGTCATGACAAGTCTATGAAATATCCACACTATCACTGTCACATTAATCCATGTCATGACAAGTCTATGAAATATCCACACTATCAATGTCACATTAATCCATGTCATGACAAGTCTATGAAATATCCACACTATCACTGTCACATTAATCCATGTCATGACAAGTCTATGAAATATCCACACTATCACTGTCACATTAATCCATGTCATGACAAGTCTATGAAATATCAACACTATCACTGTCACATTAATCCATGTCATGACAAGTCTATGAAATATCCACACTATCACTGTCACATTAATCCATGTCATGACAAGTCTATGAAATGTCCACACTATCACTGTCACATAAATCCATGTCATGACAAGTCTATGAAATATCCACACTATCACTGTCACATTAATCCATGTCATGACAAGTCTATGAAATATCCACACTATCACTGTCACATTAATCCATGTCATGACAAGTCTATGAAATATCAACACTATCACTGTCACATTAATCCATGTCATGACAAGTCTATGAAATATCAACACTATCACTGTCACATTAATCCATGTCATGACAAGTCTATGAAATATCCACACTATCACTGTCACATTAATCCATGTCATGACAAGTCTATGAAATATCCACACTATCACTGTCACATTAATCCATGTCATGACAAGTCTATGAAATATCCACACTATCACTGTCACATTAATCCATGTCATGACAAGTCTATGAAATATCCACACTATCACTGTCACATTAATCCATGTCATGACAAGTCTATGAAATATCCACACTATCAATGTCACATTAATCCATGTCATGACAAGTCTATGAAATATCCACACTATCACTGTCACATTAATCCATGTCATGACAAGTCTATGAAATATCCACACTATCAATGTCACATTAATCCATGTCATGACAAGTCTATGAAATGTCAGCTGATCACAGGCCGTTTGAATATCTATATACATAAGTGGATATACATGAGTAGGGGCGAAAGATGTTGATATGGTTCTTAATGAATACTTTGTATCTGTCTGAACAGAAGAGGGGATGATGCAGATACTGTGGTTAAGGAGGAGGAGTGTCAATTAATGGATGTGATGTACATAGGGAGAGAGGAAGTATTAATGGGATTAGCATCTTTGAAAGTTGATAAATCACCAGGGCCAGATGAAATGTATTCCAGGCTGTCAAAAGAAGTGAGAGACCAAATAGCAGAGGATATGACCATCATTTTCCAATCCTCACTGGATACAGGTGTAGTGCCAGAGAATTGGTGAACTGTTAACATTGTACCTCTTTAAAAAGGGAGCAAAGGATACACCGAATAATTGCAGGCCAATCAGTGTAACCTCAGTCGTGGGCAAATTATTGCAATGTATTCTGAGAGACAGGATAAACTGTCACTTAGAAAGGCTCAGGTCAATCAAGGACAGTCAGCATGGATTTCTTAAGGGAAGATATTGTTGACTAACTTGATTGAATTTTTCGACCAAGTCGCAAGGATGATAGATGAGGGTAGTGCGGATGATATGGTCTCCCTGGATTTTGGCAAGGCTTTTGACAAGGTCCCATGTGGCATACTAGGTAAAAAAAATACAGTCCCATGGAATCCAGGGAAATGCAGAAAGCTGGATACAAAATTGGCTCAGTAGCAGGAAACACAGGATGATTGTTGACGGGCGTTTTACTGACTTGAGGTCTATTTACAGTGGCATTCCACAGGGCTCAGTACTGGGTTCCCAGCTTTTAGTAGTATATATTAACGATTTGAACGTACATGTAGGGGGCATGATCAAGATGTGTGCAGATGGTACACAGATTGGCTGTGCGGTAGCTGGCGAGGAGGATAACTGGGCTGCAGGAAAATATTGATGGCAGAAAATATTGATGGGGCGGCACAGTGGTGCAGTGGTTAGCACTGCAGCCTCACAGCTCCAGAGACCCGGGGTCGATTCTGGGTGCTGCCTGTGTGGAGTTTGAAAGTTCTCCCTGTGTCTGCGTGGGTTTTCTCCGGGTGCTCCGGTTTCCTCCCACAAGCCAAAAGACTTGCTGGTTGGTAGGTAAATTGGCCGTTATAAATTGTCACTAGTATAGGTAGGTGGTAGGGAAATATAGGGAAAGGTGGGGATGTTTGGTAGGAATATGGGATTAGTTTAGGATTAGTATAAATGGGTGGTTGATGGTCGGCACATACTCGGTGGGCCGAAGGGCCTGTTTCAGTGCTATATCTCTAATCTAAAAAAAAAGTGTCACATGGTATTCAGCCTGGTTAAGTATGAGACGATGTAATTGAGGAGGTCAAACAAGGCAAAGGGATAGACAATCAATCGGAAAATATTGAGAAGTGTAGAGGAAGTGAGGGACCTTGGAGTCAATGTCCACTGATGTCACGAATGTAGCAGGTCAGGTCGATAAGGTGGTTAAGAAGGCATATGGAATCCTTTCCTTTATTAGCTGAGGGATAGAATACAAGAGCAGTGAGGTTATGCTGGAACTGTATAAATCATTGGTTGGGCCACAACCTGAGTGCTCTGCAGTTCTGGTCACCTAATTACACAAAGGATGGAATTGCACTAGAGAGGGTACAGAGGAGATTTGCAAGGATGTTTGCCAGGACTGGAAAAATGCAGCTATGAAGGAAGATTAGATAGGCTGGGGTTGTTCTACTTGGAACAGAGAAGGCTGAAGGGAGATCTGATTGAATGGGACATAATTTTGTGGGGCCTGGATAGAGTGGAGGTGAAGAGTCTATTCACCTTAGCAGAGAGATCAGTGACTGGGGGGCAGTGACTTAAAGTGCTTGGTAGAAGGATTAGCGGGGAGTTGAGGAGAAACTTGTTCACCCAAAAATACAAAATGGGCTCAGTGGCAAGAAACAAAGGGTAATTGTTATAATAAAAGCAAAATACTGCGGATGCTGGAAATCTGAAGTAAAACACGAAATGCTGGAAATACTCGGCAGGTCTGGCAACATCTGTGGAGGGAGAAGCAGAGTTAACGTTTCAGTTCAATGATGAAGGGTCACTGACCTGTGACGTTAACTCTGCTTCTCTCTCCACAGATGCTGCCAGACCTGCTGAGTATTTCCAGCATGTCTTGTTTTTATTAAAGGGTAGTTGTTGACGGATATTTTACTGACCTGAGGACTGTTTACAGTGGCGTTCCACAGGGTTCAGTACTGCATCCCCTGTTTATAGTGAGGGTCTAGAACTTACTGCCTGAAAGGATAGTTGAAGCAGAATCCCTCCACTCAATGAAAAGGAAACTGGATGTTCACCTCAACTGTCATTATCTGCAGGGCTGTGGATCAAATGCTGGAAGATGGGATTAGAATAGGTGGATCATTTTTCGGCCGGTGCAGACACAATGGGCCAAGTGGCCTCTTTCTGTATCTTAAACTTTCTATGATTATATTAATGAAACAATCGCAGTTACGTCCTCAACGAACTTGATGAAGATTTTCAGGAATTATATTTTATTAAACTTTCCGTGCTGCTTGTCATTTATTATCCCGTGTTTTACAAGCAAGATATATTTTTGTGTTGGGTTATGACCTCTAGAAGTTTCCAACCACCAACATTAGACTGATAGTTACAGGGTTTACCCAACCTCTCCATTTTAAACAGGGTGTAACATTGACAATCCTCCAGACCTCTGGCGTCACTCTCATATCCAAGGAGGACTGAAAGATTCTGTCCAGTGCTTCTGTCATTTCCACTTTTCCTTCCCTCTGTAACCCTCACAAAACCCATGCAGACTGGATAAATGTTCTACTTTATTGTGGTACAAAAAGTGTTGAATTGAAAGGGGTTAACTGAACCTGTTTGTTCAGTGACTGTAATTAATGTCAGTCACCATGGACACTAATGATGTCAGTGGAGGGTTTCCCTCTTCTATGAATACAGGACTCCTTTCAATGTGTTTTCCGATAGTATTAGCGGGACCATCAGCTCCGGCACTAAAAGGGATCCATGGGCTGCAGAGAGCGGGAGAGGAGAGATCAGAATCTGAACAATAGATGGGAACATTACAACAATGGACAGTAGTTTATCCTATTGGTTTGACCGTCTTACTGCGGATTATTATTGGATTACATTAGAACGCCGGATCTATTATGCTCTGAAGATGATTCAATTTATTTACTATCCCATCCTCGCTACTATTGGTGTCCCTGGTAAGTCTCTGTATCCAACTATTAGATTCATAAACCATATTTCACTGAGTTAGTGTTCTTGTCATTTAACTCGTGAGAAGACTGAAACCATTATCTTCCGTTTCTGTCACAACTCCATTCCCTGTCTATGATCTGCATCCCCCACGCTGGCCATTCTCTGAGGCTGAACCAGGAGGTTTACAACCTCTGGTATCTATTTAATGCTGAGCTGAGTTCATCCCCATATTCTCTCCATCCCCAGCCCGGCCAATTGTTATGGCCATGTGAGGAGGGGTCAGAGTGGCTCTTCTTTATTTGACTGCAACACTGTTTGTCCTTTATCAACAGTGAATATGCTTAACGTCTCAGTGAGTGTTCTACATCTTACCTTTGGTATGATGGTGAAGAAACCGATTGGACAAGTTCTCTTGAGTTTAAACATGAAAGAGGTGAGTTTATTAAACTTAACAAGAGAAATCCGATCTGAATAAAATCATAAAAAAACGGAACACACAGTTACGTGCACACTCATACGAGAATCACACACACTCAAATATATTAAAGAGTGAGAAGTAAATTTGTGGTTAGATTTGAGTCCAGAATAAATTTCAAAAAACTCATTCTGTGATGTTGGGCGATTCCGTGGTCTTCCAGCTGAAGTTATATTCTTGAAGTCTTTTGCTTGTCGAAGTGCAGTATGTGGCTGGTCCACATTGCTCAGGATTTTCTTTGAGGCTTTCTTCCAATGGTTACTCTGTCTGCAGTAATCTGTAGGCTTGAGGGGTCCGCAGTCACATGTGGTTTTCAAACTTGTGATGTTAGGTGGAGAGAGAGATGGAGAGAGAGAGAGAGAGGGGTCACAGCCCTTCTGCTTCTGCACAGTTTGAATCATTGGCTTGTCTGTCTTTGTCCAGGGGAAACTGCCAGCTGTCACAGAGATGGACAGAAGGTCTCATGACTGCCTCAGTGTATTCTCTGGACCCTTCCAATGAGATTCAAGGTTAGAAACTTCTATCTCCCCAGGGCTCAGGATACCAGTATTTATACTTGGAGGAGTTTGCTCTTTCAAAGTCAATGTGTCAGGGTAGTCTTGCATGCCGTGTTAATGAATGTAATTTTAGGTCATTCAATCACTAGAGCAAGCCAGGCTCATCAGACATGTGTCTCCTGTTGTAGGCCTTAGAATGTGAAAATGTGTTTCAGATGCCAATTACGGTGGCCATCTTGGCTGCCAGTTTTTTCAAGGTTAACTGTCGGATTTTTTTCTATTTAAAGGTTAGTGTAAGTTTCCAATTGATGAATTAAAATTCCTCATTTGGCATGTTGTGTTATCTTAACACCGGCGCAGCACATGGAAAGAAATGTGATAACGGGAACATTTCATTTCAGAACTGTGGGAAGAAAAAGAAAGAAATACACATGCATTCTCAATAATCACTTCTCAAATTCACACATTAATCTTAGAATTATTGCAGCTGACATTGTCTGTTACAGCTGTACTGATTTAACTTTTTTGGCGTTTTGTCTGGGATGGTTATGTGTCGGGTTCGACGCTGGACAATGCATCAACCATTGCATTGTTTACCTTTTCTCTCCTCTAATGAAGTTTTAACTACTCAGGTTCCTGCACCTTAACAATCTTTCTCCCTGAACCGACAGTGTGTAACAAATTGTTTTTTTAGACCCTGTGAGGTGTCTGAGATCTCCTCTGGGCCTTTGTTCTTGCTGAGTTCGCCTTTGAAATTGTTGTATTTGATTAGTTTTGGGTTTGGGACCTGATCATTGTGTTGTTCAGTGGGTAGATCCACACTGACCTTACTTTTAGCTTTCTGGTGAGGTACCCAAGTGCTGTTTACTTTAGGGTACGTTCCCTTCACTTTTCCCTTTACTATGGGAAGAATCATTTTTTATCTACCCTATGTCCTCTGGGACATTACCGCTCGCAGGTCTTTGTCCAGCTTTCGCTGCACTCTGCAGCGGCACTTCGACTAGGTGAGGCATCTCCCTCACCATTGACATGCCTTTTTGGGACCTTTCCTTGTCCTTGCACGTTTCTGTAAATGCTGTTAGCAGCCTTTTTAGGCTGCCTCTTTGACCTGCATTTAAGGAGGAGAGCGTAGTGTCTGATGGATCTCACATTTCAGGGTTGGCTATTCGGAGAGTAGGGGGTTCCAGTTGGAATCCTCCTGGCCCTCCTCTAACCTGTCCTCACCGCCCTTTCCAATCCTTCCCTCCTGACTGCCTGACAGATCTGTACTTGGCTGTTCCCTCCACAGCCTTTGCTTTTTGCCTTTGGTCTGGAGTGTCAATTAAATAATGTACCTGACTATTATTTTTGCCACTCGAAATGGACCACTGAACCGGGATTTCAGGGGTTCACCCTGCAGTGGGAATAGTAACAATAAATTGTCTCTGTCCTGAAATGTTTTAGCCTTGGCATTTCTGTCTCCTTACCTTTTCATAGCTGCCTGGGAGGTCTTTAGGTGCTCCCACAGCATAGAAATGCAGTTTAACATGGAATACTCATCCCTGTGTCCCAAAAACCTCTTTTTGATTAGTTTAAGGGAACCTCTCACCTCGTGTCAATAAACTAATTCAAAGAGACTAAAGCCAGTGCAATCATTGGATAAGTCCCTGGAAACCAACAGGAGAAATCCCAGCCCTTTGTCCCAGTCATGGGGTTGCTCATAGCAGAATGGCCTGATCATTGTCTTTAGGGTCTGATCGTACCGCTCCAAAGCCCCTTGTGACTATGGATGGTAGGCTGAGGACTTTATTTATTTACTTATTTTATTTATTTAGAGATACAGCACTGAAACAGGCCCTTCGGCCGACTGAGTCTGTGCCGACCATCAACAACCCATTTATACTAATCCTACATGAATCACATATTCCTACCACATCCCCACCATCCCTCAACTCCCCTCCCACCAACCTATACTAGGGGCAATTTATAATGGCCAATTTACCTATCAGCCTGCAAGTCTTTGGCTGTGGGAGGAAACCGGATCACCTGGTGAAAACCTACGCGGTCACAGGGAGAACTTGCAAACTCTGCACAAGCAGTGCACATAATCGAACCCGGGTCGCTGGAGCTGTGAGGCTGCGGTGCTACAGATTACCTAATTTAAAAAATGGACATAAAATGTGTGTCCTGATCCGACTGGATGGCAGCCCATATCGGGTAAAGAATTGGGTTAGCCCCTTCACCACAGCCTTGGCAGGTATAGTTCTTCAGGCGAATGGCCTCTGGGAATCGGGTCACAACATCCATAATGGTGAGAAGATACTGGTATCCCGTTTTGTTTTCAGCAGGTGAGCCCACAATCCACCATCACTCTGCTGAAGGGGTCCCCAAAAGCTGGTATGTGAATTAGGGTGTAGGCTTTATTGCAGGTTGGGGCTTCCCCACAACTTAGCACATGTGACTAGTTTTACAAAACGCCACCACATCTTTGTGAAGTTGTGGCCAGTCAAAATAGTGTCTTCTGCAGGCTTTGATTTTTCATACACCGAAATGTCCATCCATTGGAAGGTCGTGGGTCATTCTTAATATTTCTTTAAGGGACCTCAGTGGCACCACTATCTGGTGAACCACTGTCCACTCTTCATCCTCTGCTCTGTGAGGAGGTCGCCACTTCCTCATCAGCACCTCATTATTTAAATGGTAACACTCTGCAACTCCCTCTGCTTCAGTTTTGGTTTGGACAGTCTGTGCTATTTTTTAACACTGGGTCGGGTTGTTGAGCCTCAAATAAGGAAGAACGGTTTAATACATTCTTTGTCTCCTCTTACTTCCCAAAGAAGGTTTCAGACAACCAGAATGTAGGGTAATCCGTCTGCAGTGTCAGTTCAGGGGATTGTTTGGCCATGGACCGAGTCACCACACAATCAGGGAGAATGTCCGGGACCTTCTCCTGTAACTACTCTGTCTCCCGGACCTCTTTTGGTCTCTCTAGAACTACTGGGGAAGCTGCCACCTTTTTCCCTGTCAGATTATTACCCAGGAGCAGTTCGACCCATCACCCAGTAAACTAGGTACAATCCCCATGGTAAAGGGTCATGAAACTGGGTCACACTCCAAGTGAACCGGATATAAGGGTATGGACATATACTGCCATCCGACACCATTCACTAACGCTCTAGCATTCACTGCACTTTCTTTTTCCCAGCAGAAGGGATTGGGTGGCCCCTGTATCCTTGAGTATGACTATTGTTTTACTTGCCTCACTCAAGGGGTATGGGGTCACTTTTCCTTAGGATACAAATTCCTGGTACCTCTCAGGGATTTTGTTTATTTTTCCCACACTCTCTGTGGTGTGTTTCCTGGTTCTGAATGCCGCAGTTGGAGGCACAGCCTGATCTGTTGTGCTTTCCATCAAGTCCCATTTTCCTGTCCTGATCTGGTGGTCCCTGATTAATGCTACAGGTTTTCCCATAACTTGCAGCATTCAGCTCGATGGTGATCTGCCTTATTCCAATGGAAACGCACAGGTCTTCGGCCTTTACTCCTCCTCTCAGTGCCGTCCTATTTGGCCTGAGGATGGTCCCCTGGGTGTCCAGCTTTTCCTCCTTGCCCAAGGCTGATCGGGCTCCTATAACCTTCCCACCTTTTATTCTCGGGTCTTTGTGGTGACTGGGGAAGGGTTTCCCTTTGGGGTTAAGGCTTTGTGTACAAGGGAAAATGCATCAGCCAGAATTGCAACCTGCCTGGCTCTTTGAACCTTTCGTTCCTCTTTGTGGGTTTTAATGGTAGGGAGAGCGAGTTTTTGAACTCCTTGAGATGGATCACCACTCTAAGGTTCCAATATGTGGGCTGTAGTTTGAGTGTTTGTATCCACTGGTCAAAAGTAAACACAAAAGCTGACTTTAAATCTTCCACAGCGACCTAAAAATGAAACGTTTGGCGAATACAAATGTGGGTCCAATACAGGCAGAGTCAGGGGAATTTATAATGGTGGACAGAGAAATGGCAGTGAAGCTAAATGATTACTTTGTGTCTTTCCTCATTGAGGAAGATACAAGGAAGTTTCCAGGATTAGAGATCCAAGGGATTAGGGAGAATGAGGACATGAAGGAAATTAATATTAGTAAGAATGTTGCATTGGAGAAATTAATGTGGCTGAAGTTTGATGAGGCCCCAGGATCTGATATTCTGCATTCCAGGGTGTGGGAAGAGATAGCTATGGAGATGGTGGCTGCATTGATGACTATCTTCAAAAATTCTATAGATTCTGGAGCGGTTCCTGCAGATTGGAAGGTAGCAAATGTCACCCCACTATTTAAGCAGGGAGGGAGAGTAAAAACAGGGAATTAGAGACCTGCTTTCGTGCATCCGTCGTTGGGAAAATGCTGGGACTCTATTGTAAAGGATGTGATAAATGAACAGTTGGATAATAATCTGTTTGGGCATCGTAAACATGGATTTATGAATGAGAAATCATATTTGACGAACCTGTTGGAGATTTTATTGAGGATGTTACGAACAGAATTGATAAAGGGGAGTCGGTGGACGTGTTATACTTGAATTTTCAGAAGGCTTTTGATAAAGTACCCCACAGGAGGTTGGTTAGCAACATTAAAGCACATGGGATAGGAGGTAATATACTGGCATGGATTAAAGATTGGTTAACAGGCAGAAAACAGTGAGTAGGAAGAAACGGATCATTCTCACTTTGGCAGGCTGTGATTAGTTGTGTACCACAAGGATCAGTACTTGGGCCCCAGCTGTTAACAATATATGTCAATGATTTGGATGTGGGGACCAAATGTAATATTTCCAAGTTCGCAGATGACACAAAACTAGGTGGGAATGCATGTTGTGAGGAAGATGCAAAGCGTCTTCAAGGGGATTTGGACAGACATTGTGACTGGGCAAGAACATGGCAGATGGAATATAATATGGACAGATATGACGTTATCCATTTTGGTAGGAGGAACAGAAGTGCAGAGTATTTCTTAAATAGTAAGAGATTAGAAAGTGTAGATGTACAGAGGGACCCGTGTGTCAGTAAGTCACTGAAAACTAACATGCAGTGCAGTAAGCAATTCGGAATGCTAATGGTCTGTTAGCCTTTATCACAAGATGATTTGAGTACAGGAGTAGTGAAGTCTTGCTTCATGTGTATAGAACCTTGCTTAGACCACACCTGGAATATTGTGTGCAGTTTGGGTCCCCTTACCTTAGGAAGGATATTATTGCCATAGAGGGAGTGCAATGAAGGTTCACCAGACTTGTTCCCGGGATAGCGAGACTGTTCTATGAAGAGAGAAACTGGGCTTGTATTCTCTAGAGTTTCAAAGAATGTGTCGGGATCTCATTGAAACCCATGAAATAATTAAAGAGATAAACAGCATAAATGCGTGTACGATATTTCCCCTGGTTGCGGAGTCTAGAACTAATGGATACAATTTCAAAATAAGGGGGAAGCCACTTAGGACAGAGATGAGGAGAAATTTCTTGACTCAGAGGTTTCTGAATCTTTGGAATTCTGCATCCCAGACGGATGTGGAATCTCAGTCGGTGAGTATGTTTAAACTATAGATTGACAGATTTCTAACTGCAAATGACAAAAAGGGGATTATGGAGATAATGTGTGAAAAAGGCATTGAAGTGGATGATCAGCCATGGTCATATTGAATGGTGGAGCAGCCTCGATGGGCTGAATGGCCTACTCCTGCTCCTATGTCCCTGTGTTCGGAAGCTGCTTAACTCTTTCAAACTCGAGATCACTTTAGTCAGGCTGCTTTCGGAGGGTTTGGAATGCTTGACGGTACACTTCCGGTACTATCTCATGTACGCCCAGTATTGCATTTTTAGTCATCTCATAATCTGATGAACTTTCATCTGGCAACAGTGAATAAACCTCATGGGATTTTCCTGTTACTTTGTTTTGTCAGAACAGTGTCCAGCTCTCCGCCGGACATTTCAGTTGCTTTACAAGCTTTTCAAAAGTGATGGAAAATTCTGCCACATCCTCCTCATTGAACTTTGAAATGAACTGGGTGAAAGGGAGGAAGGTAGAAAGTAGGAAACATCTATCATTGGGAAATTGTTAGAAACCATTATTAAGGAAGTAATAACAGGATATTTAGAAAGTCAAAACACAATCCATCAGAGTCAGCATGGTTTTATGAAGGGTAAATCCTATTTGACGAATTTGCTCGAGTTCATCGAAGCTGTGACAAGAAAAGTTGAAAATGGGGATCCTGTAGATGTAGTATATCTGGACTTCCAGAAGACATTTGATAAAGTGCCGCACAAAAGGTTAATACACAAGGTACGATTACATGGGGTTAGGGGCAATTTATTAACTTTGATAGAGGATTGGCTAACCAACAGAAAACAGAGAGTCGGGATAAATGGGTCTTTTTCTGGTTGGCAATATGTAACTAGTGGGGTACCACAGGGTTTGGTCCTTGTCCCCAGCTATTTACAATATATATTTATGACTTGGATGCAGGGATAGAAAGTACTACAGCCAAATTTGCAGATGACACTAAAATAGCTGGGATAGTAAGTTGCAATAATTAAATAAGAAATTTACAAATTGATATGGATAGGTTAGGTGAATGATCCAAAATTTGGCAGATGGAGTTTAACGTGAATAAGTGTAAGGTTATCCATTTTGGTCGGAAGAATAGAAAGGCAAATTATTTCCTAACTGGAGAGAAACTTCAGAGTGCTTCGGTGCAGAAGGATCTGGGTGTCCTCGTGCATGAATCGCAGAAAGCTTGTTTGGAGGTACAGCAGGTGAAAAGGAAGGCGAATGGAATTTTGGTATTTCTTGCTAAAGGAATAGAATATAAAAGTAGGAAAGTGTTGCTGCAACTGTACAAGGCATTCATGAGACCGCACCTGGAGTATTGTGTATAGTTTTAGTCTCCTGATTTGAGGATAGATGTAGTTGCATTGGAGGCAGATCAGAGGAGGGTCACTAGATTGATTCCAGGGATGAGGGGTTTGTATTATGGAGAGAGATTGAGCTCTTTATGCCTTTACTCTCTAGAGTTTAGAAGAACGAGAGTCGATCGAATTGAGGTAGAGAAGATGATTAAGGGGATTGACAAAGTAGACATAGAGAAGGCGTTTCCTCTTGTGTGGCAATCTAGAATGAGAGGTCATTGTTTTAGGATAAGGGGTGGTGGATTTCAAACAGAGATGAAGAGAAATTTCTTCTCTGAAAGGGTCGTGTGTCTGTGGGATTCACTACCCGGAGTGCAATAGATGCTGGGACACTGAGTAAATTTTAGGAGGAGATAGACAGATTTTTAATTAGTAATGGGTTGAAGAGTTATGGAGAACGGGCAGGAAAGTGGAGTTGAGGCCGAGATGAGATCAGCCATGATCATATTGAATGGCGAAGCAGGCTCGAGGGGCTGAATTGCCTACTCCTGCTCCTACTTCTAATGTTATTATGTTCTTATCTGGATCTTTCCATCAAGAGAGGGTAACGTATCCATTATCTCTCTCCATGTTGTCCATTGATGTATCTGCTGTGTGACGGAGGCCATCTATGTCGGGTGAGGTGAATTACACTGTCTGCTCCATCAGCAGGGAGAAGCAGGTGAGAGATCCCGTGGCATTGTCATGACAGCTGGATTCCTGATGGTCTAGGTGTCTCTGCGGGATCCCCATGGCAACGGGGAGAGGTACAGGAACTGTTAGAACTCTCACTCCATCAATGTACAGTTGGTGCAAAAACAAGAAATGCTGGATTCACTCAGCAGGTCTGGCAGCATCTGTGGAAAGAGAAGCAGAGTTAACGTTTCGGGTCAGTGACCCTTCTTCGGAACTGACAAATATTAGAAAAGTCACAGATTATAAACAAGTTGGGCAAGAGATAACAAAGGAGAAGGTGCAGATTGGACCAGGCAACATAGCTGACCAAAAGGTCACGGAGAAAAGGCAAACAATATGTTGTGTTGAAAGACAAAGCATTCGTACAGATTAGGTGTGAATACACTGAATATTGAACAGCAGCAAGTGCAAACCTGAAGAAAAACAATCTGAAAAAAACAGTGGGTAAGAAAACTGAACAAACTAAGATGAAATGAAATAAATGCAAAAAAAGATTGTAAAAAATGTAAAAAGGAATGTAAAAAAAATGAAGAAAAAATAACGAAAAGTGAGAGTAAAATGGGGGGCTGTCATGCTCTGAAATTATTGAACTCAATGTTCAGTCCGGCAGGCTGTAGTGTGCCTAATCGGTAGATGAGATGCTGTTCCTCGAGCTTGCGTTGATGTTCACTGGAACACTGCAGCAATCCCAGGACAGAGAAATGAGCATGAGAGCAGGGGGGAGTGTTGAAATGGCAAGCAACTGGAAGCTCAGGGTCCTGCTTGCGGACTGAGCGGAGATGTTCTGCAAAGCGGTCACCCAGTCTGCGCTTGGTCTCCCCAATGTAGAGGAGACCACACTGTGAGCAGCGAATACAGTATACTACATTGAAAGAAGTACAAGTAAATCGCTGCTTCACCTGAAAGGAGTGCTTGGGGCCTGGGATAGTGAGGAGAGAGGAGGTAAATGGGCAGGAACATAGAACATAGAACATTACAGCGCAGTACAGGCCCTTCAGCCCTCGATGTTGCGCCGACCTGTGAAACCATCTGACCTACACTATTCCATTTTCATCCATATGTCTATCCAATGACCACTTAAATGCCCTTAAAGTTGGCGAGTCTACTACTGTTGCAGGCAGGGCGTTCCACGCCCCTACTACTCTCTGTGTAAAGAAGCTACCTCTGACATCTGTCCTATATCTATCACCCCTCAACCTAAAGCTATGATCCCTCGTGTTTACCATCACCATCCGAGGAAAAAGGCTCTCACTATCCACTCTGTCCAGCCCTCTGATTATCTTATATGTCTCTATGAAGTCACCTCTCCTCCCCCTTCTCTCTAACGAAAACAACCTCAAGTCTCTTAGCCTTTCCTCTTCAGACCTTCCCTCCATACCAGGCAACATCCTAGTAAATCTCCTCATCACCTTTTCCAAAGCTTCCACATCCTTCCAATAATGCGGTGACCAGAACTGCACGCAATACTCCATGTGCGGCTGCACCAGAGTTCTGTACAGCTGCAGCATGACCTCGTGGCTCCTAAACTCGATCCCTCTACTAATAAAAGCTAACACACCATATGCCTTCTTAACAGCTCTATTAACCTGGGTGGCAACTTTCAGGGATTTATGTACATGGACACCAAGATCTCTCTGCTCATCTACACTACCAAGAATCTTCCCAATAGCCCAGTATTCTGCAATCCTGTTATCCTTCCAAAGTGAATCACCTCACACTTCTCCTCATTAAACTCCATTTGCCATCTCTCAGCCCAGCTCTGCAGCCTATCTATGTCCCTTTGTAACCTACAACATCCTTCGGAAATAACCACAACTCCACCGACCTTCGTGTCATCCGCAAATTTACCAACCCACCCTTCTGCACCCTCATCCAGGTCATTTATAAAAATGACAAACAGCAGTGGCCCCAAAACAGATCCTTGCGGTACACCACTAGTAACTAAACTCCAGGATGAACATTTACCATCAACCACCACCCTCTGTCTTCTTTCAGCTAGCCAATTTCTGATCCAAAGCACTAATTCACCTTCAATCCCATACTTCTGTATTTTCTGCAATAGCCTACTGTGGGGAACTTTATCAAACGCCTTACTGAAATACATATACACCACATCCACTGCTTTACCCTCATCCACCTGTTTGGTCACCTTGTCAAAAAGCTCAATAAGGTTTGTGAGGCACGACCTACCCATCACAAAACCGTGCTGACTATCTCTAATGTACTTATTCTTTTCAAGATGATTATAAATCCTATCTCTTATAACCTTTTCCAACATTTTACCCACAACCAAAGTAAGGCTCACAGGTCTGTAATTACCAGGGCTGTCTCTACTCCCCTTCTTGAACAAGGGGACAACATTTACTATCCTCCAGTCTTCCGGCACTATTCCTGTCGACAATGACGACATAAAAATCAAGGACAAAGGCTCTGCAATCTCCTCCCTGGCTTCCCAGAGAATCCTAGGATAAATCCCATCGGGCCCAGGGGACTTATCTATTTTCACACTTTCCAAAATTGCTAACACCTGCTCCTTGTGAACCTCAATCCCATCTATCCTAGTAGTCTGTATCTCAGTATTCTCCTCGACAACATTTTCTTTCTCCACTGTAAATACTGACGAAAAATATTCATTTAACACTTCCCCTATCTCCTCCGATTCCACACACAACTTCCCACTACTATCCTTGATTGGCCCAAAACTATCTCTATTCATTCTTTTATTCCTGATGCACCTATAGAAAGCCTTAGGGTTTTCTTTGATCCTATCCGCCAATGACTTCTCGTGTCCTCTCCTTGCTCTTCTTATCTCTCCCTTTAGATCCTTCCTGGCTAGCTTGTAACTCTCAAGCGCCCTAACTGAGCCTTCACGTCTCATCCTAACATAAGCCTTCTTCTTCCTCTTGAAAAGCTCTTCAACTTCTTTAGTAAACCACGGCTCCCTCGCTCGACAACTTCCTCCCTGCCTGACAGGTACATACTTATCAAGGACACGCAGTAGCTGCTCCTTGAATAAGCTCCACATTTCTATTGTGCCCATCCCCTGCAGTTTCCTTCCCCATCCTACGCATCCTAAATCTTGCCTAATCGCATCATAATTTCCTTTCCCCCAGCTATAATTCTTGCCCTGCGGTATATACCTGTCCCTGCCCATCGCTAAGGTAAATCTAACCGAATTGTGATCACTATCACCAAAGTGCTCACCAACTTCTAAATCTAACACCTGGCCGGGTTCAATACCCAGTACCAAATCCAATGTGGCATCGCCCCTGGTTGGCCTGTCTACATACTGTGTCAGAAAACCCTCCTGCACACAATGGACAAAAACAGACCCATCTAAAGTACCCGAACTGTAGTATTTCCAGTCAATATTTGGAAAGTTAAAGTCCCCCATAACCACTACCCTGTTACTCTCGCTCCTGTCAAGAATCATCTTTGCTATCCTTTCCTCTACATCTCTGGAACTATTTGGAGGTCTATAGAAAACTCCCAACAGGGTGACCTCTCCTCTCCTGTTTCTAACCTCGGCCCAGACTACCTCAGTAGACGAGTCCTCAAACGTCCTTTCTGCCGCTGTAATACTTTCCTTGAATAACAATGCCACCCCCACCCCCCTCTTTTACCCTCTTCTCTGTTCTTACTGAAACATCTAAATCCCGGAACCTGCAACATCCATTCGTGCCCCTGCTCTACCCATGTCTCCGAAATGGCGACTCCATTGAGATCCCAGGTACCAACCCATGCTGCAAGCTCACCCACCTTATTCCGGATGCTCCTGGCGTTGAAGTAGACACATTTTAAACCAAGCTCTTGCTTGCCAGTGCCCTCTTGTGTCCTTGTAACCTGATCTCTGCCCTCACTACTCTCAACATCCTGCACACTGGAACTACAATTTAGGTTCCCATCCCCCTGCTGAATTAGTTTAAACCCCCCCCCCGAAGAGCACTAACAAATCTCCCTCCCAGGATATTGGTACCCCTCTGGTTCAGGTGAAGACCATCCTGTTTGTAGAGGTCCCACCGACCCCAGAAAGAGCCCCAATTATCCAGGAAACCAAAACCCTCCCTCCTACACCATCCCTGCAGCCACATGTTCAACTCCTCTCTCTCCCTATTCCTCACTTCGCTAGCACGTCGCACGGGCAACAACCCAAAGATAACAACTCTGTTTGTTCTCGCTCTAAGCTTCCACCCTAGCTCCCTGAATTTCTGCCTTAAATCTCCATCTGTCTTCATACCTATGTCGTTGGTGCCTGTGTACCACGACTTGGGGCTGCTCCCCCTCGCCCTTGAGGATCCCAAAAATACGATCGGAGACATCACGTACCCTGGCACCTGGGAGGCAACACACCAACCGTGAGTCTCTCTCGTTCCCACAAAACCTCCTATCTGTTCCCCTAACTATGGAGTCCCCAATGACTAATGCTCTGCTCATCTTCCCCCTTCCCTTCTGAGCAACAGGGACAGACTCTGCGCCAGAGACCTGTATCCCATTGCCTACCCCTGATAAGTCGTCTCCTCCAACAGAATCCAAAACGGTATACCTGTTGTTGAGGGAAACGGCCACAGGGGATCCCTGCACTGCCTGCTGGTTCCCTCTCCTTCCCCTGACGGTAACCCATCTACCTTCTTCTTTCACCTGAGGTGTGACGGCCTCCCGATAATTCCTCTCAATAATCCCCTCCGCCTCCAGCTCCAGCTCCAGTTCCCTAACGCGGTCCTCGAGGAGCTGGAGCTGGATGCACTTCCCGCAGATGCAGTCAGCAGGGACACTCTTGGCGACCCTTACTTCACTCATTCTGCAGGAGGAACATTCAACTTCCTTAACCTACATTCCCTCTATTCTAAATTCCCAAGTTTTTAACCAATCACACGATAAAACAAGAAGAGTAATAGAAAAAGCCGTACCTTACCTACACACAACCGAGTCCTTTTTTTTGGTCAGAGGAGGAGGGCGGGTGGGAGACACTACAAGAGTAGTGTCTCGGGTTCAGAAACAGCCCAAATATATAGGTTTCTACTTACCCAGCAGTCCCTGCTCCACCGAAACTCCCGATGAAATTGACTTCCCAGCTGTTCACTCCTCGCTCGCAATGCCTGTGCTCCTGGAAAAGCCAGCAGTCCCTGCTCCACCGAAACTCCCGATGAAATTGACTTCCCAGCTGTTCACTCCTCGCTCGCAATGCCTGTGCTCCTGGAAAAGCTGCACACCGAAAGCTACACCTCCTGCGATTGCAGGGGAAGGTGCCCTGGGACGGGGACGAGGTGGTGGGGGTAATGGAGGAGTGGACCAGGGTGTCACGGAGGGAACGATCCCTTCGGAATGCTGACAGGGGAAGGGAGGGGAAGATGCGACTGGTAGTGGCATCATGCTGTAGGTGGCGGAAATGGCGGAGGATGATCCTTTGGATATGGAGGCTGGTGGGATGAAAAGTGAGGACAAGGGGAACCCTGTCACAGTTCTGGGAGGGAGGGGAAGGGGTGAGGGTAGAGGTGCGGGGAATGGGTCGGACACGGTTGAGGGCCCTGTCAACCACAGTGGGGGGAAATCCTCGGTTGAGGAAAAAGGAGGTCATATCAGAAGCACCGTCATGGAAGGTAGCATCATCAGAGCAGATGCGTCGGAGACGGAGAAACTGGGAGAATGGAATGGAGTCCTTACAGGAGGTAGGGTGTGAAGAAGTGTAGTCGAGGTAGCTGTGGGAGTCAGTGGGCTTATAATGGATATTGGTAGACAACCTATCCCCAGAGATGGAGACAGAGAAGTCGAAGAAGGGAAGGGACGTGTCAGAGATGGACCATGTAAAGGTGAGCAAAGGGTGGGAATTGGAAGCAAAGTTGATAAAGTTTTCTAGTTCGGGGCGGGAGCAGGAAACGGCACCGATACAGTCATCAATGTAGCGGAAAAAGAGTTGGGGGAGGGGGCCTGAGTAGGACTGGAACAAAGAATGCTCGACATATCCCACAAAAAGACAGGCATAACTAGGACCCATGCGGGTACCCATAGCGACACCTTTTACTTGAAGGAATTGCATGGAGTTGAAGGAGAAGTTGTTCAATGTGAGAACAAGTTCAGCCAGGTGGAGGAGGGTGTTGGAGCGAGAAAACTTTATCAACTTTGCTTCCAATTTCCACCCTTCTCTCACCTTTACATGGTCCATCTCTGACACTTCCCTTCCCTTCCTCGACTTAGTTAGGAAAGCTTAATATAATGTTATCACTTATTGTGAGTGGAATTGAATACAAAGGTAGGGAGGGCAGTGGCGAGACATTATCTGGAATTCTGTGTTCAGTACTGGTCTCCTTATTTAAGGAAACATGTAAATGCGTTGCAAGCAGTTCAGAGAAGGTTTATTAGAATAATATGGGCGGAATGTCTTATGAGGAAAGGCTGGACAGGATAGTCTTATATCAGCTGGAGTTTAGAAGAGTAAGGGGCGACTTGATTGAAACATTTAAGATTCAGGGCGTGGGATAGAGCACGTGAGGGCGACAGAAAGAGGGAGGGAGAGATAGAGAAAGAGAGAAAGGGACAGCTGAGCTCATCGGTTGCTGAAAACCTCATCCATGCCTTTGTTACCTAGAGATTTGACTATTCTAACACACTGCTGGCTTGTTTCCCACATTCTACTCTCTGTAACCTTGTGGTCATCCAAAACTCTGCTGCCATCTTCTAATTTATACCAAATTCTGTTCACCCAACATCCCAGTGCTCACTGACCTGCATTGGCTCTTGGTCCAGTAACACCACAATTTTAATATTCCAACCATGAGATCAAGTCCCTCCATGTACTCGTCCTTCTGATTATCCCAATCCCCTGTCCATTTCCAATATTCCTGAAACTTGTTCATCCCCCAAGTCGTGGTCCACATAGGCACCAACGACATAGGTAGGAAGAGAGATGGGGATTTAAGGCAGAAATTCAGGGAGCTAGGGTGGAAGCTTAGAGTGAGAACAACCAGAGTTGTTATCTCTGGGTTGTTGCCCGTGCCACGTGCTAGCGAAGAGAGGAATAGGGAGAGAGAGGAGTTGAACACGTGGCTGCAGGGATGGTGTAGGAGGGAGGGTTTTGGTTTCCTGGATAATTGGGGCTCTTTCTGGGGTAGGTGGGACCTCTACAAACAGGATGGTCTTCACCTGAACCAGAGGGGTACCAATATCCTGGGGGGCAGATTTGTTAGTGCTCTTCGGGGGGGTTTAAACTAAATCAGCAGGGGAATGGGAACCTAAATTGTAGTTCCAGTGTACAGGCTGTTGAGAGTAGTGAGGTAGGGGATAAGGTTACAGAGGGCACTGGCAAGAGGGCACTGGCAAGCAAGAACTTGGTTTAAAGTGTGTCTACTTCAACGCCAGGAGCATCCAGAATAAGGTGGGTGAGCTTGCAGCATGGGTTGGTACCTGGGATCCTGATGTTGTGGCCATTTCAGAGACATGGGTGGAGCAGGGGCACGAATGGATGTTGCAGGTTCCGGGATTTCGATGTTTCAGTAAGAACAGAGAAGATGGTAAAAGAGGGGGGTGGGGAGTGTGGCATTGTTAATCAAGGAAAGTATTACAGCGACAGAAAGGACGTTTGAGGACTCGTCTACTGAGGTAGTATGGGCCGAGGTCAGAAACAGGAGAGGAGAGGTCACCCTGTTGGGAGTTTTCTTCAGACCTCCGAATACTTCCAGAGATGTAGAGGAAAGGATAGCAAAGATGATTCTTGACAGGAGCGAGAGTAACAGGGTAGTGGTTATGGGGGACTTTAACTTTCCAAATATTGACTGGAAATACAATAGTTCGAGTACTTTAGATGGGTCAGTTTTTATCCAGTGTGTGCAGGAGGGTTTTCTGACACAGTATGTAGACAGGCCAATCAGGGGCGATGCCACATTGGATTTGTTTATGTTTAGTTTATGTTTCGAGATACAGCACTGAAACAGGCCCTTCGGCCCAGCGAGTCTGTGCCGACCATCAACCACCCATTTATACTAATCCCATATTCCTATCACATCCCCACCTGTCCCTATATATTTCCCTACCACCTACCTATACTAGGGGCAATTTATAATGGCCAATTAACCTATAAGTCTTTGGCATGTGGGAGGAAACCGGAGCACCCGGAGGAAACCCACGCAGACACAGGGAGAACTTGCAAACTCCGCACAGGCAGTACCCAAAATCGAACCCGGGTCCCTGGAGCTGTGAGGCTGCGGTGCTAACCACTGTGCCACTGTGCCGCCCAATTGGTACTGGGTAATGAACCCGGCCAGGTGTTCGATTTAGATGTAGGTGAGCACTTTGGCGATAGTGATCACAATTCGGTTAGGTTTACCTTAGCGATGGGCAGGGACAGGTATATGCCGCAGGGCAAGAATTATAGCTGGGGGAAAGGAAATTATGACGCGATTAGGCAAGATTTAGGATGCGTAGGATGGGGAAGGAAACTGCAGGGGTTGGGCACACACAAAATGTGGAGCTTATTCAAGGAGCAGCTAATGCCTGTCCTTGATAAGTATGTACCTGTCAGGCAGGGAGGATGTTGTCGAGCGAGGGAGCCGTGGTTTACTCAAGAAGTTGAAGCGCTTGTCAAGAGGAAGAGGGAGGCTTATGTTAGGATGAGACGTGAAGGCTCAGTTTGGGCGCTTGAGAGTTACAAGCTAGCCAGGAAGGATCTAAAGGGAGGGCTAAGAAGAGCAAGGAGAGGACACGAGAATCATTGGCGTTCGGATCAAAGAAAACCCTAAGGCTTTCTATAGGTATATCAGGAATAAAAGAATGATAAGAGTTAGAACAGGGCCAATCAAGGATAGTAGTGGGAAGTTGTGTGCGGAATCAGAGGAGATAGGGGAAGTGTTAAATGAATATTTTTCGTCAGCATTTACAGTAGAGAAAGAAAATGTTGCCGAGGCGATTACTGAGATACAGCCTACTCGGCTAGATGGGATTGAGATTCACAAGGAGGAGGTGTTAGCAATTTTGGAAAGAGTGAAAATAGATAAGTCCTCTGGGCCAGATGGGATTTATCCTAGGATTCTCTGGGAAGCCAGGGAGGAGATTGCAGAGCCGTTGTTGTTGATCTTTATGTCGTCATTGTCGACAGGAGTAGTGCCGGAAGACTGGAGGATAGCAAATGTTGTCCCCTTGTTCAAGAAGGGGAGTAGAGACAGCCCTGGTAATTATAGACATGTGAGCCTTACTTCGGTTGTGGGTAAAATGTTGGAAAAGGTTATAAGAGATAGGATTTATAATCATCTTGAAAAGAATAAGTACATTAGAGATAGTCAGCACGGTTTTGTGAAAGGTAGGTCGTGCCTCACGAACCTTATTGAGTTTTTTGACAAGGTGACCAAACAGGTGGATGAGGGTAAAGCCGTGGATGTGGTGTATATGGATTTCAGTAAGGCGTTTGATAAGGTTCCCCACGGTAGGCGATTGCAGAAAATACGGAAGTATGGGGTTGAAGGTGATTTAGAGCGTTGGATCAGAAATTGGCTAGCTGAAAGAAGACAGATGGTGGTGGCTGATGGCAAATGTTCATCCTGGAGTTTAGTTACTAGTGGTGTACCGCAAGGTTCTGTTTTGGGGCCACTGCTGTTTGTCATTTTTATAAATGACCTGGATGAGGGTGTAGAAGGGTGGGTTACTAAATTTGCGGATGACACGAAGGTCAGTGGAGTTGTGGATAGTGTCGAAGGGTGTTGTAGGGTACAGAGGGACATAGATAGGCTGCTGAGCTGGGCTGAGAGATGGCAAATGGAGTTTAATGCGGAGAAGTGTGAGGTGATTCACTTTGGAAGGTGTAACAGCAATGCAGAGTACTGGGCTAATGGGAAGATTCTTGGTAGTGTATATGAGCAGAGAGATCTTGGTGTCCAGGTACATAAATCCCTGAAAGTTGCTACCCAGGTTAATAGGGCTGTTAAGAAGGCATATGGTGTGTTAGCTTTTATTAGTAGGGGGATCGAGTTTCGGAGCCACGAGGTCATGATGCAGCTGTACAAAACTCTGGTGAGGCCGTACCTTGAGTATTGTTTGCAGTTCTGGTCACCGCATTATAGGAAGGATGTGGAAGCTTTAGAAAGGGTGCAGAGGAGATTTACTAGGATGTTGCCTGGTACGGAGGGAAGGTCTTACGAGGAAAGGCTGAGGGACTTGGGGTTGTTTTCGTTAGAGAGAAGGAGGAGGAGAGGTGACTTAATAGAGACATACAAGATAATCAGAGGGTTAGATAGGGTGGATAGTGAGAGTCTTTTTCCTCGGATGATGATGGCAAACACGAGGGGACATAGCTTTAAGTTGAGGGGTGAAAGATATAGGACAGATGTCAGAGGTAGTTTCTTTACGCAGAGTGTAGTAGGGGTGTGGAACGCCCTGCCTGCAACAGTAGTAGACTCGCCAACTTTAAGGGCATTTAAGTGGTCATTGGATAGACATATGGATGAAAATGGAATAGTGTAGGTCAGATGGTCGGCGCAACATCGAGGGCCGAAGGGCCTGTACTGCGCTGTAATGTTCTAATTCTGATTCTAATTCTAATCTTAAAGTCTTTTGCGAATTCCCTTTTTAAAGGTGGGTTTCTTTCCCTCTGTCTCTATCCCTGACCACACATTTCATCTCTTCATCTTCCACCCTGCAAAATCATATTATATGGAAGGCAGGAACTCTGTTGCCACTCCTACACCACTGTAAGATCTGATCTCGGGTCACAGATTAACAGAAAGGAAGTCGAAGGGTCACAAGCAAATTATTGCAGGGAAACCATTGGAAAAAATTCGGAGGGACAGGAGTAATCTCCACGTGGAGAGGCAGGGATTAATCAGGAATAGTCAGCATGGCTTTGTCAAGGGGAGTTCGTGTATAACTAAATTGATTGATTATTTTCGAGGCGGTGACTAGGGGTGGAAAGGAGGGTAAAGCAGTAGTCTATATGGACTTCAGTAAGGCTTTTGATGGGGTCCCGCATGGGAGATTTGTTAAGAAGGTAAGAGCCCATGGGATCCAGGGCAACTTGGCAAATTGGATCCAAAATTGGCTTAGTGGCAGGAGGCAGAGGGTGATGGTCAAGGGTTATTTTTGCAAGTGGAAGCCTGTGACCCGTGGTGTACTGCAGGGATCGGTGCTGGGACTCTTGCTGTTTGTAGTGTACATTAATGATTTGGACGTGAATATAGGAGGTATGATCAGTAAGTTCACAGCTGACACGAAAATTGGTGGTGTTGTAAATCGTGAGGAGGAAAGCCTCAGATTACAGGATGATATAGATGGGCTGGTAAGATGGGCAGAGGAGTGGCAAATGGAATGTAATCCTGAGAAGTGTGAGGTGATGCATTTTGGGAGGGCGAACAAGGCAAGGAAATATACAATGGATGGTAGGACCCCAGGAAGTACTGAAGGTCAGAGGGACCTAGGTGTACTTGTCCATTGATCACTGAAGGCAGCAGCACAGGTAGACAATGAGGACAGGAAGACGTATGGGACACCTGCCTTTATTAGCCGAGGCATAGAATATAAGAGCAGGGAGGTTATGATGGAGCATAAAACTCCAGTTAGGCCACAACTGGAGGACTGTGTATAGTTCTGGTTGCCGCACTATCAAAAGGATGTGATTGCAATGGAGAGGGTGCAGAATAGATTCACCAGGATGTTGCCTGGGCTGGAGCATTTCAGCTATGAAGAGCGACAGAAAAGGCTAGGGTTGTTTTCCTTAGAGCAGAAAAGGATGGGGGGTATCATGATTGAGCTATACAAAATAACGAGGGGCATTGATAGGTTAGATATGAAGAATCTTTTTTTCCCTGAGCGGACGGGTCAATAACCAGGGGGAATCGATTTGAGGTAAGGGGCAGGAGGTTTAGAAGGGATTTGAGGAAAATAATTTTCACCCAGAGGGTGGTTGGAATCTGGAACACACTGCCTTAAGAGATGGTCCGGGCAGGAACCCTCACAACATTTCAGAAGTATTTAGATGAGCACTTGAATCGCCATGGCAAACAAGGCTACAGGCCAAGTGCTGGGAATTGGGATTAGAATAGTTCGGTGCTTGATGGCCGGCACAGACACAGTGGGCTGAAGGTCCTGTTTCGGTGCTGTATATCTCTATAATTCTATGACTCTTTGAGGAGTAACAGTTCAAATAGAGCATAACATCAGAAGAGACATAGTGGGCATAGGACCTGTGGCAGGTGAGAATGGCTTTCAGTTATGGATCAGATGTTAGAAGCTATTATTAAAGACGTTAGAAAGACGTTAAAGCACGTCGAAAAAATCAAGGTGATCAGGGAGAGTCAACATGGTTTTGTGAAAGGGAAATCATGTTTAACCAATATGCTGGAGTTCTTTGAAGAAGTAACATGTACTGTGGATAAAGGGGAACTGGTGGATCTACAGTACTTAGATTTACAGACCATTTACAAACGTCATTGTGTAAAATAAAAGCTCATAGTGTAGGGGGTAATATAATTGGCATGGATAGAGGATTGGCTAGCTAACAGGAAACAGAGTAGTCATAAATGGGTTATTTTCTGGTTGGCAAGCTGCAACGAGTGGTGTGCCACCGCGATCAGTGCTGGGGCCTCAACTTTTTACAATTGATATAAATGATTTTGATGAATGGACCGAAGGTATGCTTGCGAAATTTGCTAATGACTCCAAGATAGGTAAGAAGGTAAGTTCTCAAGAGGACATAAGGAGGTTAGAAAGGGATACAGATAGGTTAAATGAGTGGTCAAAGAACTGGCAAATGGAGTATAATGTGAGAAAAGGTCAAACTGTCCATTTTGGCTGGAGGACCTGACTGTTACCTCGAGACTTAACTATTCCAACACACTCCTGGCTGCTCTCCCACATTCTATTCTCTGCAACCTTGTGGTCATCCAAAACTCTGCTGTCACCTTCTAATTTACACTAAATTCTGTTCACCCAACATTAGGGATTAGGGAACCATGGATGACAGGTGAAATTGTGAGACTAGCTAAGAGGAAAAAGGAAGCATACATAAGGTGTAGGCGGCTGATGAAAGACGAAGCTTTGAAAGAATATCGGGAATGTAGGACCAATCTGAAACGAGGAATTAAGAGGGCTAAAAGGGGTCATGAAATATATTTAGCAAACAGGGTTAAGGAAAATACCAAAGCCTTTTATTCATATATAAGGAGAAAGAGGGTAACTAGAGAAAGGATTAGCCCACTAAAGGACAAAGGAGGAATGTTATGCTTGGACTCAGCGAAAATGGGTGAGATTCCAAACGAGTACTTTGCATCGGTATTCACCGAGGAGAGGGACATGACGGATGTTGAGGTTAGGAACAGATGTTTGATTACTCTCGGTCAAGTCGGCAGAAGGAGGGAGGAAGTGTTGGGTATTCTAAAGGGCATTAAGGTGGACAAGTCCCCAGGTCCGGATGGGATCTATCCCAGGTTACTGAGGGAAGCGAGAGAGGAAATAGCTGGGGCCTTAACAGATATCTTTGCAGCATCCTTAAACACGGGTGAGGTCCCGGAGGACTGGAGAATTGCTAATGTTGTCCCCTTGTTTAAGAAGGATAGCAGGGATAATCCAGGTAATTATAGACCGGTGAGCCTGACGTCAGTGGTAGGGAAGCTGCTGGAGAAGATACTGAGGGATAGGATCTATTCCCATTTGGAAGAAAATGGGCTTATCAGTGATAGGCAACATGGTTTTGTGCAGGGAAGGTCATGTCTTACCAACTTAATAGAATTCTTTGAGGAAGTGACAAAGTTGATTGATGAGGGAAGGGCTGTCGATGTCATATACATGGACTTCAGTAAGGCGTTTGATAAGGTTCCCCATGGCAGGCTGATGGAGAAAGTGAAGGCGCATGGGGTCCAAGGTGTACTGGCTAGATGGATAAAGAACTGGCTGGGCAACAGGAGACAGAGAGTAGCAGTGGAAGGGAGTTTCTCAAAATGGAGACGTGTGACCAGTGGTGTTCCACAGGGATCCGTGCTGGGACCACTGTTGTTTGTGATATACATTAATGATTTGGAGGAAAGTATAGGTGGACTGATTAGCAAGTTTGCAGACGACACTAAGATTGGTGGAGTAGCAGATAGTGAAGGGGAGTGTCAGAGAATACAGCAGAATATAGATAGATTGGAGAGTTGGGCAGAGAAATGGCAGATGGAGTTCAATCAGGGAAAATGCGAGGTGATGAATTTTGGAAGATCCAATTCAAGAGTGAACTATACAGTAAATGGAAAAGTCCTGGGGAAAATTGATGGCCAGAGAGATTTGGGTGTTCAGATCCACTGTTCCCTGAAGGTGGCAACGCAGGTAAATAGAGTGGTCAAGAAGGCATACGGCATGCTTTCCTTCATCGGACGGGGTATTGAGTACAAGAGTTGGCATGTCATGTTACAGTTGTATAGGACTTTGGTTCGGCCACATTTGGAATACTGCGTGCAGTTCTGGCCGCCACATTACCAAAAGGATGTGGATGCTTTGGAGAGGGTGCAGAGGAGGTTGACCAGGATGTTGCCTGGTATGGAGGGCAATAGCTATGAAGAGAGATTGAGTAGATTAGGATTATTTTCATTAGAAACACGGAGGTTGAGGGGGGACCTGATTTAGGTGTACAAAATCATGAGAGGTATAGACAGGGTGGATAGCAAGAAGCTTTTTCCCAGAGTGGGGAATTCAATTACTAGAGGACACGAGTTCAAAGTGAAAGGGGAAAAGTTTAGGGGGGATATGCGTGGAAAGTTCTTTATGCAGAGGGTGGTGGGTGCCTGGAATGCGTTGCCAGCGGAGGTGGTGGATGCGGGCACGATGGCGTATTTTAAGATGTATCTAGACAGATACATGAATGGGCAGGAAGAAAAGAGATACAGACCCTTAGAAAATAGGCGACATGTTTAGATAGAGGATCTGGATCGGCGCAGGCTTGGAGGGCCGAAGGGCCTGTTCCTGTGCTGTAATTTTCTTTGTTCTTTGTTCTATCCCTGTGCTCACTGATCTACATTGGCTCTTGGTCCAGTAACACCTCAAGTTTAATATTCTCACTCGTATGATCAATTCCCTCATGTCCTCACCCCTCTGATTATCCCAATCCCCTGTTCATTTCCAATATTCCTGAAGCTTGTTCATCTTAAAGTATTTTTCTAATTCCCTTTTTGAAGTGAATTTATTTCCCTCTGTCTCTATCCCTGACCACAAATTTCATCTCTCCAGCTCCACTGGTGCTGTGGAAGTTTGGATCCATAAAATGGTGTGAGCTGCACTGCCGGTCACATCCAGTACATTGTACAGGACACACAGGCTGGCCGGGGTGCTGGAGTGGGTGCAATGTGTGTGTGCCTGTCGAGCGAGGAAGGTCTGAATATGGTGTCAGTCAGCCATTCCGGCAGCTTTGGTGTACGACTTTGAAACTTGGTCTTTGCATGTCCACTGACCGTCTGTGTCAGTCACTCTCAGCTGAACATACATTCAGCAGCACGAAGAACCCCCTCTAGTGTTGTTTAAATTGACCGGGTATCCATCTTACAGGTGTAGGGCTTTTTACTGACTTCTGCCATTGTAAAGTTAGTGGAGGTGCTGTGGATGGTTTTCTGCAGATTGTGTTGTGAGCTGCTGCAGACATTCAGGGAGGACAGAGGATTTGTTGACCCAACTCTGGACAAGTTATAGGGACTGTAGTTACAGTGTCTCTGGGTCTGTAACATGACCAACAAATGGAGCAGAGGCTGCAGAGAGGGGAAACTGTGCAAAGAGGGCGGAGGAGGGGGCTCTGCTCTACCCACCCCGGGTTTTCCAAGAGCAAAAAGAGCAGTGATCCGAATAACGAGCACGGGAAAACACCACTGTATACTCCCATCGGCTCTGAACAACAACCTTTCAGCACTTCTCTCTGTTTACTGTTCCTTAGCCAATGTTATATCCACACTGTCACTGTCCCTTTAATCCATAGGGTTCAGTTTTCCTAACCTGTCTATTGAATGTGATTTGATCAAACACCTTTTGAAAGTCCATATATATGACTTCAATCACACCACCCTCATCAACCCTCTCCATTGTTTTAGTAAAGAACGCCATCATGTTTACCTCACCACCACCTCTCTCCACTGTTGTTAAATTATCAGACTGCTTGTCCAACACCCGGTACTGGATGAGCAGAAATTTCCTCCAATTAAATATTGGGAAGACTTGTTTTCACTCCCCACTCCAACTCTGCTCCCTTGCTATTGATTCCATCCCTCTCCCTGTATCAGTCTGAGATTCATACAGTTTGTTTGCAGCCTTAGTATCACATTTGATCACAAAATGAGCTTTAACCTCATTTTCAGGATATCATTACAACCGCCTACTTCCACCTCAGTAACAGCGCCACACTTCACCCCTGTCTCAGCCCATCTGCTGCTGAAATTCATTCATGCCTTCCTTTTCCCGAGAAATGACTACTCCAACACACTTTTCTCTGATTTCCCACCTGCTACTCTCTGTAAATTTGATGTCCTCCAGAACTCTGCTGCCATGTCCTAAATCGTGCCACGTCCCGTGCACATATCACTGACCGACTTTGACTCCTGATCAAGTAATCTCTTTATTTAAATTCTCAAATTATTTTTCCTCCATGACCTCGCTCCCGTCCTGTATATATCTGTGCTCCTCTAATTCTGGCCTCTTGTGCATCCCTGATTTTAACTGTTCCACCATTGGTGACCACACCTTCAGTTCCCTGGGCTCCAAGCTCTAGAATACCCTCCTTACACCTCTCCGCCTCTCCATCCCGCCACCTCTCCACCACCCTTTCCTCTTTTAAGACACCCATTAAAACTTACATCTTTGACCACGCTTTTGGTCCTCTGACCTAATAATTTCTTATATCTCTCGGTGTCATGTTTTGTTTTATGAGGAAGCATCATGGGATGTTTTATTACATTAAAGACACTATATAAAATAAGTTGTTGTTGTCGTTTGCCATACATGATTTTGAATTCGCATTTGCGTGCTGCTTCTCAAATTTTATCCCTTTTATGAGTAAGGAATACTTATATCCTGCTTGTGACCTTTAGAAATTTCCAACCACCGACATTAGACTGACTGGTCATTAATACAGGTTTTACCCCATCTCTCCTTTTTTAAACAGGGAGTAACATTTACAACCCTCCAGTTCTCTGTTATCACTCCCATATCCAAGGACGATTGAAAGATTCTGTCCAGGGCCTCTGTTATTTCCACATTTCCTTTCCTCAGTAGCCTCATGCATCCCATACAGACCAGGTAAATGTTCTACTTCTTTGAGGCACAAAAAGTGTTTGGATGGAAAGTGGTTAACAGAACCTGTTTGTTCAGTGACTGTAGTTAATGTCAGTCTCCATGGACCCTAATTGTGTCACTGGAGGTTTTCCATCTTCTATTAATAAGGGATTCCTTTCAAGGTTTAATACCATTGTGCCAGTCGATCGTCAGCTTCACCACTTACAGGCATCAGCTGCACCAGAGAAAGGGAGAGGATAGATCGGAACCTGAGAACAATAGATTGGAATGTTACAACAATGGGTCAGAATCTGAGAACAGTGGATTGGAATGTTACAAACGTGGGCAGAGGATTATCATGGCCTCTTTACATGCTTTCTACAGACGATTCGCTGTCTTTAACATCCCGGATCTATTACGCACTGTTGATTATACAACATATTTACTATCCCATCCTTGCTATTGTTGGTGTCCCTGGTAAGTTTGTCAATACAGCTATTAATATTATAAACCATATTTAACTGCAATAATGTTCCTGGAATTTACTCTGCCCTCCTTACTGCTGTTGTTATTCCTGGTGAATCTCTGTCTCCAGCTATTATCTCTACAACCATTGCTAATAGTATTATAGTTCTCGTAATTTATTCTCATCTTTCCTGCTGTTACTGCCCTGGTAAGTCTTCATTTCCACAAATACGATCTGTAAACCCTGGTTCACTGAAATACTGTTCAAGTAATTTTTAGTTATCTGAAGCCCGAAACTAGTGTTATTGGTCTCCATAAGAAATCCTGTCCCCGATCTGTGAACGACATACTCCAAGTCCAATGTCTGAGACTGAACCAGACTGTTTTCAACCTCTGTGTTCTATTTAAACCTGAGCTGTGTTCATCTCCATATTCTCTCCTTCACAAACCCTGCCTACTACCACCTCTGTAATATCACCCATCTCCACCTCTGCCTCCGCCCATCTGCTGCACTAACCCTCATCTGTGCCTTTGCATAGTGTCAGTGGAAGTATCACATCACTCCCAGCACTAATAGGGATCAGCGGCTCTGGAGAGAGGAAGAGAATAGATTAGAATCAGAGAACAATAGATTGAAATGTTACAACAATGGGCAGGGGTTTCATCTGGGAGTTTAACTTTCTTTCTGCTGATTATGATCAGTTCTCATTAAACAGTCTGATCTATTCCGCACTGAGGAATATTCAATACATTTACTACCCCTTCCTGGCTATTATTGGTGTCCCTAGTAAGTCTCTGTATCTAACTATTAATTCGATAAACCATGTTTAACTGCATTCCCATTCTTGTCATTTCCTCTGCCCTCCTTGCTGCTGTTGTTATTCCTGGCAAATATATGTCTCCAGGTATTAGCTCTGTAAACCATTGTCAAGTGCATTAGAGTGCCTGTAATTTACTCTCCCATCTTTGCTGCTGTTGCTGTCCCTGGAAAGTCTGTATTTCCCGCTATGACATCTGTAAAATTTGTTTCACTGAAATAATGTTCTTGCTATTTCAATTTGGGAACAGTGGAGTTTTCATTGGTCTCTATAAGAAATTCCATCCACTATCCATGAACCATGATCTCCTCATTGCCAAATATCTGATGCTGAACCAGACAGTTTGTAACCTCTGTGTTCTATTTAAATCTGAGCTGAGTTCATCTCCATATTCTCACCAACCCTGCCTCCTACCACCTCTGTACTAACACACGTCTCCAACTCTGCCTCAGCCCATCTGCTGCATAAACATTCATCTGTGCCTTTGTTAAATACACACTTGACTATTCCAATTCTATTCTGGTCACCCTCCCAGTTATAAACCTGAATAAAACACAGCCCATCCATAACTATGCTGCCTGTATTCTAACTCACACCAAATCCCGATCACCCATCACCCTTGTGCTCACTGATCTACATTAGCTCCCGGTCTGGCAGCACCTTAATTTTAATATTCTCATTATTGTGATTGTATCTCTCCATGGCCTCACCCCTCCAATTAATCCCATTCCCCTCTCCATTCCCATATTCCTACAACTCTTTTGCCTGAAAGTATTTTCTTCAATTACCTTTTAAAAGTAACTGTTTGAAAAAGCACTGTTTGAAAATTAGGGGTCGCCCTTTTCAGACAGAGATGAGGAGACTTTTCTTTTCCTCAGATGATTGTGTGATTTTGGAAATCTCTGCCTTAGAAGGTGGTGGAGGTGGGGGGGGGGGTGGGGGGGGGGGGTCATTGTATATTTTTAACGCAGAGGGAGATAGATTTTTGTTAGGCAAGAGAATCCAAGTTTATCGGGGGTAGATGGGAGTGCGGAATTCGAAATGCAAACAGATCAGCCATGCTCTTATTAGATGGTGGAGCAGGCTTGACGGGCTGAATGGCCTACTTCTGCCCCTAATTCATATGATCCTATAGTCGTTTTCTCTGTTTATCTACTCTGGCAATGATTTTCAGCTCTACAGCGCCACTGGGCCTAACGCCATGTAAGTTTGGATCCATAAAATAATACGAGCTGCTCTGCCAGTCACTTCAAGTGTTCCATGCTGGAGAGGGCTCGAGCCCCCGTTCACCAAGCATGTGCTGGCAGCGTGAGGAGGGGTCTTTATATATCTTCTGTCAGCCATTCCAGCAGCTGTGATGTACGTCTTTGAAACTTGGACTGTCCACGGAACGCCTGTGTTGGTCACTCTCAGCTGACCCTACATTCAGCAGCACGAGGAAGCCCCTCTCGTGTTATTTAAAAAGGACCAGGCATTCAACTTACAGGTGAGGGGTTTTTGGCTTCTGCTATTGTAATGTTAGTGGAGGTGCTGTGGATGGTTCTCTGGAGGTTGTGTTGTGTGCTGCTGCCGACATTCAGGGAGGACAGAGGATCTGGTGATGTAAATTTGGACAAGGTATGGGGAATGTAGTTACAGTGTCTCTGGGTCTGTAACAAATGGAGCAGAGGCTGCATAGAGGGGAAGCTCTGTAAAGTGGGAGGAAGAGGGGGCTCTGCCCTACGCACCTCCGGTTTTCCGAGAACTCTTTTGCTACCTACACCTAACCCAGGAGCAGTGTGTGAGGTGACTCTGATTCAATAAGGAGGTGGTCACAGAGTTGTGTCACCTCCTGTAACACGACCTGGAGCCTCACACCAGGGTGAGGACGGAGCTGTCAGTGGCTGTTAAGGTCACAGTTTCATTGAACTTCTATGTATCCGGATCTTTCCAGGCAGGAGCAGGAGAAGTATCCAACATCGAGTCACAGAGACTGATAGAGCCATTTACGACATAGAAAGAGTCCATTCATCCCATCATGTACATGCTGGCTCTCCATGGAGCAATCCATTCAGTCCCACTCGCCCGCTCAATCCCTGTAGCAAATTCATTTCATTCAGGTGCCCACCAGCTTTCATTTGAAATCACTGATTGTCTCTGCTTCCAACACACTTGTGGGCAGTGAGTTCCAGATCATTAACACACGCTGCATAAAGAAAAATGTTCTTCCTCATATTCCCCCTGCATCTCTTGTCCAAAACATTCAATCCGTGCTCCTAGTCTTTCTTCCATCAGTTAATGGGAACACTGTTTCATTGTCTAAATTATCCAGACCTGTCATAATCTTGTAACCTAACCTTGGAACTAAAATCCACCATCCCTGGAACCATCCTGTTAAATCTCTTCAGCACCATTTCAAAGACCTTCACAATCTTTCTGAAGTGTGATGACCAGAATTGGACAAACTAGTCCAGCTGAGACCTAACCAGAGATTTTTAAACATTCATCATAACTTCTCTGCTTTTGAACTCAATACCTCTCATTATGAAATCCAAGATGATATGTGTTTTACTAACCAATCTCTCAATATGTCCTGTCACCTTTAAAGATGGATACACATGCACCCACAGGTCTCTCTGTTCCTGCACACTGTTTAGAACTGTGTTATTAAGTCTATATTGCCTTCCTATCCTCTCTGTCAAAATGCCTCACCTCACACTTGTCTCACACCTTCATCTGCCACTTGTCTGCTCAATCTACTTAGTATCTCTGTCCTGTCGCAGGTGGTTCTGAACATACTCACTGTTTGTCACAGCTCCAGGTTTGGTATCAGAGGCGGATTTTGAAATTCTACTCTGTATTCCAAGCTCCAAGTCATTTATACACAGCAAAAATAAACAGTGGCCCGAGCACTGACCCTGGGGGAACACTCACTGTCAAACATCTTGCAGTCTGAAAAACTGCCATTTACTATGATACACTCTTATCTCTATGTAAACCTTTGTTTTTATCCAACTGGACACTGACCCTCCCATTCCATCTGACTCAATGTTGGTAATTAACCTTTTCTGTGGCACTTTATCAAACACATTGTTCAAACCAATCTAGACAACATCCATCACATTCCCTTCATCAACCTTCTCTGTTACATCATCAAAAGTGCAATTAGATTAGTCAAGCATGACTTTCCTTTTGTAAATCTATGCCGGCTATCCTGAATTAACTCAAACCTCTCAACATGCCTGCTGTTTTATCCCTGATTATTGTTCTAAAACTTTTCCCACCCTGATGTTGGACTAACTGGCCTGTAGTTGTGAGGACTGTGTGTTGTCCATTGATGTATCCGCCAGGTGAGAGAGGCCATCTATGTCGGGTGAAGTTAATACATCATTTTCTCCCTCAGCGGGGAGAAGCACGATAAGGGTATCCCTGGCTTTGTCAGGAGAGCCACATTCCTGATGGTCGAGGTGTCTCGACGGTGTCCCCATGTCAACGGGGAGAGGTACAGGAACTGACTAAAATCTCACTCCATTAATGTACAGTTGATGTGTGAGCATGCCCAGTACATCATGTTGGTGAATGTCCCACTATCCTGGCAGCAGCCACAATAACTTCATTCTGAAGCAGTCAGCCAGTCCCAACACATCGGCCTCCCATGCAGAACCAGAATGTGGCTCCACGGAGACAGATGTAACCACCCCGCCCTCTCCAGACACAGCTCATGTTTCTACAACCCCAAACTTCCTCCCACCGCCAACCAACCTCACACAATTAATATGTGTATAACGTGAACAATGAAGTCACCAGGAACAAGGTGGAACGGACCACCAGTGTGATGAAGCAATGCTTCCACTGTCCGAACCGTGTGAGGTTGGTTGGCTGCTACCAGGATAGTGGACATTCACCAACATGATGTACTGGGCATGCTCACACACCAAGTGTACATTAATGGAGTGAGATTTTATTCAGTTCCTGTACCTTTCCCCGTTGACATGGGGACACCGTAGAGACACCTCGACCATCAGGAATGTGGCTCTCCTGACAAAGCCACGGGACCTCTTATCCTGCTTCTCCCCGCTGAGGGAGTAAATGATGTATTACCTTCACCCGACATAGATGGCCTCTCTCACCTTGTGGACACATCAATGGACAACACACAGTCCTCACAACTACAGGCCAGTTAGTCCAACATCAGTGGTGGGAAAAGTTTTAGAACAATAATCAGGGGGAGCCCTCCAGTACACACTGGATCAGGTGTCCAAGTTCATGGTGTTCTGCTGCACCCTTCATATCATCACCATCATGAGCACACAGGCATTGGCACCAGGAATCCGGAGGAAAACTCAGGAGGAGGAGCAGGAGGCAGGGAGAATATTTCCTGGATGCCTTTGACCCAGAAAGACCGTCAGAGAGTTTCTGCTTATATTCTGTTTCCCATAGGACAACTTCCCTTCCCCACCATGGATCCCCCATTCTCCACCATTACACCCATCTGAGACGCCCCATCACAGTGTCCCCGTGGTCACCAACCTGCAATAAAAAACACCAACAACAATCTTTTCATTAACATCTTTATCCAACAGCACATCCAATTATACAAACAAAACTGAACTATTCAACCTTGTGTATTCCCTTAGTGCCTGTCTTGTGGGTTCCCTCGACTTGCCTAGTGCTCCGATACAGTGTTTCTCCAGTGACTGCAGCATGGCTGGTGGAAGTCTGCTGACTTTCACTGGGGAGACTGCATATGGCCTTGCAGGATGTCCTCGAGCAGCTCTGTGACTTGAGGACTCGGAATCGGACTGCACCACCTCGACATGGGCAGCAGCAGCCCGGGCTGGCTGATGGGTAACAGCAAGCACACTGGTGGAGTGACAGTGAATGGAGAACAAATACTGTCATCCTGAGAGAAGACAACAGGTTCCTGCTCCACGGAGACACTGTCATTCCCACGGGGCGACACCGCAGCAATCCTAGTAATCTACTGGATCACAGATTGCTGGACTGCTGTGAGATCCTGCAAACCCCTTTGAACACTGTGACCCACAGCCATGATGGCAGCAGTCTGATCCTGCATGGCAGCAAGCATGGATCTCATGACCTCAGTCTGAGCTTCCACTGCAGCATTGAAACGTCATATAATTCTGGTCTCTTGAACATCCCGAGTTTAAGTACTCTACCATTGGCGGCCGTGCCTTCAGCTGCCGAGGCCCTAAGCTCTTCAAGAGAAGAGCAGAGCTTCTTCAAGGTAGGCATTCCTGGAAGAGAAGTGACAGTGAATTAAATACTAAAATGAAAGCAAAATACTGCGGCTGCTGGAACTCTGCAATGAGAACAGAAATTGTCATAAATAGTCAGCAGGTCTGGCACCATCTGTGTAGAGAGAAACAGAGTTTACGTTTCAGCTCTGCCTTACATACCTCGTGTTTTCCAAGAGAAAAAAGAGCAGTGGTCCTAATATCGAGCCCTAGGGAACACCACTATCTACTGTCATTGAGTCTGAACAGCAACCTTTCACCACTTCTCTCTGTTTACTGTTCCTTAGTCAATGTTATAGCCACACTGTCACTGTCCCTTTAATCCATAGGGTTCAGTTTTCCTAACCATTCATCAGAACTGGTAAAGGTTAGAAATGTAACAATCTGTCATTTAAACTCTCCCCTTTCCGTCCCATCACAATCCTTCCTTCGTGTTCTTCTTCCCCCTTCCCCTCTTTCACTTGCTCAAAGACTGTTACATTTCGAACGTTTACCTGTTCAATTGACTATTTCCTATCATATGCCAATGACATTGTATTTCTGCCTTTACTTATTCAGAACTCTCTTAAAATTCCGCTTCCCCCGTCCCGCCCCGCCCCGCAACTCTTAGTGATGACACACACACGTTTGATCGAGTGTAAACTCTCTCTGTCTCCAAATCCATTTGGGCAGGAATATTAAAAACCAAGAATGTTATCTGAATGGTGATGGATTGAAGAAATCTGAGATGCAGAGGGATATGCGTATCCTGGTGCATGAATTGTATAAGGTTAGTCTGCAGGTTCAGCAAGTAATTAGGAAAGCTAATAGAATATTATCATTTATTGCGAGCGGAATAGGACACAAAATTAGAGTGTTTATATTTCAGTTATACAGAGACCTCATCTGGAGTACTGTGTAAAGTATTGGTCTCCTTATTTAAGAAAGGATGTAAATGGGTTGGAAGCAGTTCAGAGAAGGTTTACTGGACTAATACCTAGAATGGGCGGGTTACCTTATGTTGAAAAGTTGGCCAGGCTCCTCTTATATCAGCTGGAGTTTACAAAAGTAAGAGGCGACAGGATTGAAGAATATAAGACTCTGAGTGTGGGACAGAGCAAGTGAGGGAGACAGAGAAGGAAACAGAGAGAGAGAGAGAGAGCTCAGCTCATCTGCTGCTGAAACCCTCATCCATGTCTATGTTACCTCAAGACTTGACTATTCTAACACACTCCTGGCTGGTCTCCCACATTCTACTATCTGTAACCTTCTGATCATCCAAAACTCTGCTGCCATCTTCTAATTTACATTAAATTTTGTTCACCTAACATCCCCGTGCTCACTGACCTACATTGGCTCTTGGTCCAGTAACACCTCAATTTTAATATTCTCACTCATGTGATCAAATCCCTCATGTCCTCACCCCTCTAATTATCCCAATCCCCTGTCCATTACCAATATTCCTGAAACTTGTTTATCTTAAAGTCTTTTTCTAATTCCCTTTTTAAAGTGAGTTTATTTCCCTCTGTCTCGCTCCCTGATCACACATTTCATCTCTCCAGCTCCACTGGTGCTGTGGAAGTTTAGATCCATAAAATGGTATAAGCTGCACTGCCGGTCACATCCAGCACATTGTACAGGAAACCCAGGCTGGCCGGGGTGCTAGCGTGTGTGTAACGTGTGTGTGTCTGTCGTGTGAGGAAGGGACTGAATATGGTCTCAATCACCCACTCCAGCAGCTGTGATGTACATCTTTGAAACTTGGTATTTGCATGTCCACTGACCGCCTGTGTTAGTCACTCTCAGCTGAACATACATTCAGGAGCACGAAGAACCCCCTCTAGTGTTATTTAAAGGACGAGGCATCCAACCTACAGGTGAGGGGCTTTTAACTTACTTCTGCAATTGTAAAGTTAGTCGAGTTGCTGTGGATGTTTTCTGGAGGTTGTGTTGTGAGCTGCTGCAGACATTCAGGGTCGACGGAGGATTTGGTGACCCAACTCTGGACGAGGTATGGGGACTGTAGTTGCAGTGTTGCTGTCTCTATAACATGATCAACAAATGGAGCAGAGGCTGCAGAGAGGGGAAGCTCTGCAAAGAGCGAGGAGGAGAGGGCTCTGCCTGACATACCTCGTGTTTTCCAAGAGAAAAAAGAGCAGTGGTCCTAATACCGAGCCCCAGGGAACACCACTGTCTACTGTCATTGAGTCTGAACAGCAACCTTTCACCACTTCTCTCTGTTTACTGTTCCTTCGTCAATGTTATATCCACACTGTCACTGTCCCTTTAATCCATAGGGTTCAGTTTTCCTAACCTGTCTATTGAATGTCACTTAATGAAACACCTTTTGAAAGTCCATATATATAACTTCAATCACACCACCCTCATCAACCCTCTCCATTGTTTTATCAAATAACTCCATCATGTTTACCTCAGCACCACCTCTCTCCACTCCTCCACTGTTGTTAAATTATCAGACTGCTTATCCGACATCCAGTACTGGATGAGCAGAAATTTCCTCCAATTAAATATTGGGAAGACTGAAGACATTGTTTTCACACCCCACGTTAACTCTGTTCCCTTGCTATTGATCCCATCCCTCTCCCTGGTAACAGTCTGAGATTCGGACAGTATGTTTACAACCTTGGTGGCACATTTGACCACAAAATGAGCTTGAACCTCATTTCAGGATATCATTACAACTGCCTATTTCCACCTCAGTAACATCGCCCGACTTCACCTCTGTCTCAGCCCATCTGCTGCTGAAACGTCATTGATGCCTTTGCCACCTCTTGATGTGATTATTCCAACTCACTCCTGGCTGATCTCCAACATTCTACTCTCTGTAACCTTGAGGTCATCCAAAACTCTGCTGCCCATGCCTTAGCCCACACCAAGTCCCGTTCATCTATCACTGACCGACATTGGCTCCCAGTCAAGCAATGTCTTGATTTTAAAATTCTCATCCTCGTTTTCAGATGCCGCCATGGTCTCTCCCCCACCCCACCCCCATATATCTGTAATCTCCTCCACCTCCACAACCCACTGCGAGACATGTGCTCCTCTAATTTCAGCCTCTTGTGTAGCCCTGATTTTAATCCCTACACCACTGGCGTCCGGGATTTCAGCTGCCTAGGCCCAAAGTTCTGGAATATCCTCACGGCACAGTTTTCTTTTTTCATTCTTTCATGCGATGTGGGTGTCACTGACAAGACCAGCATTTGTTGCCCATCCCCAATTGCCCTTGATAACTACGTGGTTTGCTGGACATTTCAGAAGTCAGTTTCGAGTCAACCACATCGTTGTGGGTCTGGAGTCACATGGAGGCCAGACCATATAAGGATGGCAGATTTCCATTGCAAAAGAACATCAATAATCCAGGCTGTTTTTTTTTTTAACGATGATCAATGATAGTTTCATGGCACCATTGATGAGAATAGCTTTCAAATGCAGATTTGTATTAATTAATTGAATTTTATAACTTATTGAAATTTAAATTGCACCAGTTGCCACGGTGGGGTTTGAACCCATGTCCTCAGAGAATCAGCCTGATCCTCGGTATTACAATTTTGGTAATATTACCACGACGCTACGGTCACCACCTTTCTGTCTCGCTTTCCTCCTTTCAAGTACTCCTTAAAACCTATCTCTTTCTTCAAGCTGTTGGCCATCTGATCTAATATCTCCTGTTGTGTCTCAGTGTCATACTTTGCTTCATAATGATCCTGAGAAGTACTTTGGGATGTTTTATAACATTAGAAGCACTATATAAATATAAGTTGTTGTTGAGGTTTGCCAGACATGCTTTTTCATCACCACATTCCTACTGCTGTCTATTTATTATTCCATGTTTTTCAAAGCAATGAATATATTTGTCCTGGGTTATGAAATTTCCCCATCAGTGACATTAAACTGTCTGGTCAGTAAATACAGTGTCTACCCCATCTCTCCTATTTTTCAAATAGGGTGTAACATTTACAACCCTCCAGCCCTCTGTCACAACTCCTATATCCAAGGAGGATTGAAAGATTCTGTCCAGTGCCTCCGCTATTCCCACCTTTCCTTCCCTCAGCATCTCTCAGACATCCCATCCAGACCAGATAAATGTTCTACTTTATTGTGGTACAAACAGTGCTGGACTGAAAGGGGTTAACTGAACCTGTTTGTTCAGTGACTGGAATTAATGTCAGTCTCCATGGACCCTAATTGTTTCACTGGAGGGTTTCCATCTTCTAATAATATGGGAGTCATTTCAATGTATTATCACATAGTGTCAACAGGAGCATCAAACCCGGCAGTAAGAGGGACCAACAACTCCAGACAGAGGGAGAGGATAGATCAGAATCTGAGAACAGTAGATTGTAATGTTACAACAATGGGTCAGAATCTGAAAACAATCGATGGGAATGTTACAACAATGGGTCAGAATCTGAGAACAATAGATTGGAATGTTACAACAATGGGTCAGAATCTGAAAACAATAGATTGTAATGTTTCAACAATGGACAGGAGTTTCATCTGGCAATTTGACGATCTTTCCACATATTATGACTGTTACTCATTAGACTATCGGATCGTTTTAGCTCTTCAGGTTATTCAATATATTTACTATCCCATCCTCGCTATTATTGGTGTTCCTGGTAAGACTCTTTATCCAGCTATTAATTCTATAAACCGTGTTTAACTGAATTACTGCCCCTGTCATTCTCTCATCCCTCTTTGCTGTTGTTGTTACTCCTGGTGAGTCTTTGATAAAGGCTGTAAACTCTACGAAGCATTGCTAATTTTGTTACTGGTCGTGTAATTTTCTCTCGTGGCGTTGCTTGTGTTTATGTTCCTGGTAAGACCCTGTATAGAGCTATCAGATTGTTGTTGTGCCTAATCTGCACTTACTCTTGAAGAATTCACAGAATCGGACTGGTGGAAGGTATATCAATGTTTATTCACACATTAAATCATCAGGTACAAGCACTCACTACTTGCATGTTATACTACCCCAAGACACGAGGTGATCAGTCTCGGAATGGCAGCTGCCCTTCTATTCTCTGAGTCCATGACTCAGGGAATTTTCTTGAGTGTTCTTCCTCGGGGTTCTCGTGCTGTCACCATTTTCAGCAATTGTCTACTGTGAGTCTAATCATACCTCATGCCAATAGAAACTCCTTTATCTGGTTTGTGCAGGGACACTGTCTGGTAGAATCTCTCTCTTGTTTCAGCCTGCTTTTCTGTATGGTCCACAATTCCTCGACCATCTGTTTGCTGTGCTCCTTCTAACCAGCCCCTCTATGTTTCAAAACGTTGTGTATTGTTGTGTGACGAGCCTCATTGTTTCAATTACGTTTTTACGTGTTTTTCCTGAGTCTACACCCACCACCACATACCCCCCCCACCCCCCGTCCCCCTCTGATCATGCAGGGCTATGCCCAATGGATCACACTCTCATGTCTATCAGGTAGTACACTTATGCAATTATAATTTCATTGTTAACACAAGATCATAAGTAGAAAGCATAGTTAAAGAAAGCACAATGTAAACATCATTGTTAAATAATTAATCACTTGTGCGAGCATAACGCAGTCGCAAATTAACTTTTAGAATACATTTGTCATTCATTAATTCATTTTAAGTATCTACCAATAGTTATACAACTACCCTCGTGTTACATAATTAATTGTCAATATTTTAATGGAGCAAGTTCGAATACTGATTGCCTTTAAGGTAGCTGTCCAACCTGTGTTCATACATCCTTTCACATTCCTTAATCAATTTCTTAAGTTTCCAAATTAAGTATGTCACAACTATCACCATGACACCCGAAACGACTATCAGGACATGGGAGATAATTCTAAATCAGGGTGTATCTTTACGTTTGACCCCCAGTTCCATAAGTCTTCCCACCAGGTAGAATCATTATATCATCAATCTCAACTTGTATCATCTTCCACTGTTGTTCCAGATTGTAGTCCACTACAGCAATGGTTTCCCGTTGCTGCCTCTCTTGACCCAAACGTATGGGCAATGGCTGAATAGCTTATTAATATTCCCGCAGGTAATTTATCAAGTCGTCCTTAATACTTTCTGTAACAATTATCGTTTCTGTCTTTCTTTTATGTATGCCGACCAACTCCATCTTCTCTACTCCAGTTGGTATTTGTGGGTTGAAAAGCAACGTACTTTTGCTCACCAGACAAGTCCGGTTATGTCCATACTGGTACTCCTTCATTGTGGTGGTTAAGCAATATCTCCCCTTTGCCTTATAGGCCACATGGGTTAACCTGATAATGCCTTCCTAGTTTCCATAGTGCAATTTATAGTGGTATTAAATTCACATTTTGATTCTGCTGTTTTATATGTATGTATGTATATATATATATATATATATATATATATATATAGGGTGAGGACAGATGACCACCTGGTTTTCCAGACTGCACTTAGACAAAGTTGTCCCAATTATCTCCTTTCCAATTTTCACAACATAGGTCAATATATCATAGTATTTTCTGTAATCCTCTCCTCGCTGCATCTACTATTCTCTGTAGTAATAGGACAGATGGAAAAGGTTTGCCATCTGCTGACACAAAACCTCTGGCTTCACACAGAGGGAGGTACTCGGTTAAACTGTTACACACGTACATACTGTCAGAATTTATATCAATCAGTGGGGGAAACATGTGGTTGTGTCACCACAAAGTGACTGCAGCTCGTTCGGCACACTGCACACTTAAACTCGCCAGTAACTGTAAGGCAATGTCTTTAATAGGTTTTCCAATATGATCCTGTATATGTAATCCACACTTTGACTGCCTAATCCCATCCTCCACTGCAGATGAACCATCAACAAAAATGTTGAGTGCTGGTTTGATTTCTGATTTCTTCCGTTGGACAGTCCCGCCCTGCACTGATTTTGACACAAAATGTCCCTTGAGGGCCTTTTCTGTCAAAACCTGACACTCATGGGGTTCAGCCTGGTAGATTAAATTGTCTGCCAAGCATGTCAAAGTATTTTCCTTTTTTACTGAAATATATCAACTTTGCAAGAGCAAGGTCCACCGAGCAATGTGATTCTGACTAACATTACTGTCCTTCAGTCATCCATCCACTAGCAACTGGAAGGATGTGTGTTCAGTTAGGATAGTAACGGAGCTGAGGCTGACAATATAACATTACCGTCCTTCAACCGACCATCCAGCAACAACTGGATGTGTGTGTGTTCAGTTAGGATAGTAACGGGGCTGAGGCTGACAATATAACATTACCGACCTTCAGCCATCCATCCAGTAACAACTGGAAGGGCATGTGTTCAGTTAGGATAGTAACGGGGCTGAGGCTGACAACATAACATTACCGACCTTCAGCCGTCCATCCAGTAACAACTGGAAGGGCATGTGTTCAGTTAGGATAGTAACGGGGCTGAGGCTGACAATATAACATTACCGACCTTCAGCCGGCCATCCACTAACAACTGGAAGGGTGTGTGTTCAGTTAGGATAGTAACAGGGCTGAGGCTGAGAATATAACATTACCATCCTTCAACCGTCCATCCACTAACAACTGGAAGGGTGTGTGTTCAGTTAGGATAGTAACGGGGCTGAGGCTGACAATATAACATTACCGTCCTTCAGCCATCCCTCCACTAACAACTGGAAGGGTGTGTGTTCAGTTAGGATAGTAACAGGGCTGAGGCTGACAATATAACATTACCGTCCTTCAACCATCCATCCAGTAACAACTGGAAGGGTGTGTGTTCAGTTAGGATAGTAACAAGGCTCAGGCTGACAATATAACATTACCGTCCTTCAACCGTCCATCCAGTAACAACTGGAAGGGTGTGTGTTCAGTTAGGATAGTAACATGGCTGAGGATGACAATATAACATTACCGTCCTTCAACCGTCCATCCAGTAACAACTGGAAGGGTGTGTGTTCAGTTCGGATAGTAACAGGGCTGAGGCTGACAATATAACATTACCGTCCTTCAGACGTCCTTCCACAAACAACTGGAAGGGTGTGTGTTCAGTTCGGATAGTAACAGGGCTGAGGCTGACAATATAACATTACCGTCCTTCAACCGTCCATCCACTAACAACTGGAAGGGTGTGTGTTCAGTTCGGAAAGTAACAGGGCTGAGGCTGACAATATAACATTACCGTCCTTCAACCGTCCATCCACTAACAACTGGAAGGGTGTGTGTTCAGTTAGGATAGTAACGGGGCTGAGGCTGACAATATAACATTACCGTCCTTCAACCGTCCATCCACTAACAACTGGAAGGGTGTGTGTTCAGTTAGGATAGTAACGGGGCTGAGGCTGACAATATAACATTACCGTCCTTCAGTCATCCATCCAGTAACAACTGGAAGGGTGTGTGTTCAGTTAGGATAGTAACAGGGCTGCGGCTGACAATATAACATTACCGTCCTTCAACCATCCATCCAGTAACAACTGGAAGGGGGTGTGTTCAGTTAGGATAGTAACAAGGCTGAGGCTGACAATATTACATTACCGTCCTTCAACCGTCCATCCAGTAACAACTGGAAGGGTGTGTGTTCAGTTAGGATAGTAACAGGGCTGAGGCTGACAATATAACATTACCGTCCTTCAACCGTCCATCCAGTAACAACTGGAAGGGTGTGTGTTCAGTTAGGTTAGTAACAGGGCTGAGGCTGACAATATAACATTACCGTCCTTCAACCGTCCATCCAGTAACAACTGCAAGGGTGTGTGTTCAGTTAGGATAGTAACGGGGCTGAGGCTGACAATATAACATTACCGTCCTTCAGTCATCCATCCAGTAACAACTGGAAGGGTGTGTGTTCAGTTAGGATAGTAACAGGGCTGAGGCTGACAATATAACATTACCGTCCTTCAACCATCCATCCAGTAACAACTGGAAGGGTGTGTGTTCAGTTAGGATAGTAACAAGGCTCAGGCTGACAATATAACATTACCGTCCTTCAACCGTCCATCCAGTAACAACTGGAAGGGTGTGTGTTCAGTTAGGATAGCAACATGGCTGAGGATGACAATATAACATTACCGTCCTTCAACCGTCCATCCAGTAACAACTGGAAGGGTGTGTGTTCAGTTCGGATAGTAACAGGGCTGAGGCTGACAATATAACATTACCGTCCTTCAGACGTCCTTCCACAAACAACTGGAAGGGTGTGTGTTCAGTTCGGATAGTAACAGGGCTGAGGCTGACAATATAACATTACCGTCCTTCAACCGTCCATCCACTAACAACTGGAAGGGTGTGTGTTCAGTTCGGAAAGTAACAGGGCTGAGGCTGACAATATAACATTACCGTCCTTCAACCGTCCATCCACTAACAACTGGAAGGGTGTGTGTTCAGTTAGGATAGTAACGGGGCTGAGGCTGACAATATAACATTACCGTCCTTCAACCGTCCATCCACTAACAACTGGAAGGGTGTGTGTTCAGTTAGGATAGTAACGGGGCTGAGGCTGACAATATAACATTACCGTCCTTCAGTCATCCATCCAGTAACAACTGGAAGGGTGTGTGTTCAGTTAGGATAGTAACAGGGCTGCGGCTGACAATATAACATTACCGTCCTTCAACCATCCATCCAGTAACAACTGGAAGGGGGTGTGTTCAGTTAGGATAGTAACAAGGCTGAGGCTGACAATATTACATTACCGTCCTTCAACCGTCCATCCAGTAACAACTGGAAGGGTGTGTGTTCAGTTAGGATAGTAACAGGGCTGAGGCTGACAATATAACATTACCGTCCTTCAACCGTCCATCCAGTAACAACTGGAAGGGTGTGTGTTCAGTTAGGTTAGTAACAGGGCTGAGGCTGACAATATAACATTACCGTCCTTCAACCGTCCATCCAGTAACAACTGCAAGGGTGTGTGTTCAGTTAGGATAGTAACGGGGCTGAGGCTGACAATATAACATTACCGTCCTTCAGTCATCCATCCAGTAACAACTGGAAGGGTGTGTGTTCAGTTAGGGTAGTAACAGGGCTGAGGCTGACAATATAACATTACCGTCCTTCAACCATCCATCCAGTAACAACTGGAAGGGTGTGTGTTTAGTTAGGATAGTAACAAGGCTGAGGCTGATAATATAACATTACTGTCCTTCAACTGTCCATCCAGTAACAACTGGAAGGGTGTGTGTTCAGTTAGGATAGTAACAGGGCTGAGGATGACAATATAACATTACCGTCCTTCAACCGTCCATCCAGTAACAACTGGAAGGGTGTGTGTTCAGTTAGGATAGTAACAGGGCTGAGGCTGACAATATAACATTACCGTCCTTCAGACGTCCTTCCACAAACAACTGGAAGGGTGTGTGTTCAGTTAGGATAGTAACAGGGCTGAGGCTGACAATATAACATTACCGTCCTTCAACCGTCCATCCACTAACAACTGGAAGGGTGTGTGTTCAGTTAGAATAGTAACGGGGCTGAGGCTGACAATATAACATTACCGTCCTTCAACCGTCCATCCACTAACAACTGGAAGGGTGTGTGTTCAGTTAGGATAGTAACGGGGCTGAGGCTGACAACATAACATTACCGACCTTCAGCCGTCCATCCAGTAACAACTGGAAGGGCATGTGTTCAGTTAGGATAGTAACGGTGCTGAGGCTGACAATATAACATTACCGACCTTCAGCCGTCCATCCAGTTACAACTGGAAGGGTGTGTGTTCAGTTAGGATAGTAACAGGGCTGAGGCTGAGAATATAACATTACCGTCCTTCAACCGTCCATCCACTAACAACTGGAAGGGTGTGTGTTCAGTTAGGATAGTAACGGGGCTGAGACTGACAATATAACATTACCGTCCTTCAGCCGTCCATCCACTAACAACTGGAAGGGTGTGTGTTCAGTTAGGATAGTAACAGGGCTGAGGCTGACAATATAACATTACCGTCCTTCAGTCATCCATCCAGTAACAACTGGAAGGGTGTGTGTTCAGTTAGGATAGTAACGAGGCTGAGGCTGACAATATAACATTACCGTCCTTCAGTCATCCATCCAGTAACAACTGGAAGGGTGTGTGTTCAGTTAGGATAGTAACAGGGCTGAGGCTGACAATATAACATTACCGTCCTTCAACCATCCATCCAGTAACAACTGGAAGGGTGTGTGTTCAGTTAGGATAGTAACAAGGCTGAGGCTGACAATATAACATTACCGTCAGTCAACCGTCCATCCAGTAACAACTGGAAGGGTGTGTGTTCAGTTAGGATAGTAACAGGGCTGAGGATGACAATATAACATTACCGTCCTTCAACCGTCCTTCCACAAACAACTGGAAGGGTGTGTGTTCAGTTAAGATAGTAACGTGGCTGAGGCTGACAATCTAACATTACCGTCCTTCAACCGTCCATCCAGTAACAACTGGAAGGGTGTGTGTTCAGTTAAGATAGTAACGGGGCTGAGGCTCACAATCTAACATTACCGTCCTTCAACCGTCCATCCAGTAACAACTGGAAGGGTGTGTGTTCAATTAGGATAGTAACAAGGCTGAGGCTGACAATATAACATTACCGTCCTTCAACCGTCCATCCAGTAACAACTGGAAGGGTGTGTGTTCAGTTAGGATAGTAACGGGGCTGAGGCTTACAATATAACATTACCGTCCTTTAACCGTCCATCCAGTAACAACTGGAAGGGTGTGTGTTCAGTTAGGATAGTAACGGGGCTGAGGCTGACAATGAACGTAAAATTTTGAATCACCCAGAAGACGGACAGCAAATCTTTTTCACACATTGTAAAGGCCCTTTCTACTGACGTTAACAAGTGAGATGCGCATTCCACTCGGCAGAATCGGCCATGTTTCTTCTGAAGGAATACCGCTGATAAGGTGGTATCTGTGGTAGCGACATCGAGGGCAAAGGGTAGGGGTGGGTCCGGCACCTGTCACACCGGATCTATGGCCAACCACTGGTGGAATGTTGACGGACTATCATGTAATCCCTGGGGGAGACACATCCAGGTGTACAGTTGTCCGGGAATGTAAACACAAATTTATATTGACACCCTCGTGCCAGCGAGAGTCTGGATAAAACTCCATCTGCCATTTCTCCTCCCGAGTCTCCAACCGATCCATATCCTGCTGTATCCTCTGACAATCCTCATCATTATCCGCAACTCCACCAAGCTTTGTGTTTTCCACAAACTTACTAATCAGACCAGCTACATTTTCCTCCAAATCGTTTAGAAATACTACAAACAGCAAAGGTCCCAGCACTGATCCCTGCGGAACACCACTATTCACAGCCCTCCATTCAGAAAAGCGCCCTTCCACTGATACCCTCTGTCTTCTATGACCGAGCCAGTTCTGTATCCATCTTGCCAGCTCACCTCTGATCCCGTGTGACTTCACCTTTTGCACCAGTCTGCCATGAGGGACCTTGTCAAAGGCTTTACAGAAGTCCATATGGACAACATCCACTGCCCTTCCTTTATCAATCATCTTCGTCACTTCCTCAAACAACTCGATCAAGTTAGTGAGACACGACTTCCCCTTCACAAAACCATGCTGCCTCTCGCTACTAATAAGTTTACTTGTTTCCAAATGGAAGTAAATCTTGGCCCGAAAAATCCTCTATAATAATTTCCCTACCACTGACCAGAGGCTCACCGGCCTGTAATTTCCTGGATTATCCTTGCTATCCTTCTTAAACAAAGGAACAACATTTGCTATTCTCCAGTCCTCTGGGACATCACCTAGAGCCAATGAGGATGCAAAGATTTCTGTCAAGGCCCCAGAAATTTCTTCCCTCAGTATTCTGCGTTAGTTCCCATCAGGCCCTGGGGACTTATTTACCTTAATGCTTTGCAAGACGCCCGACACCTCCTCCTCTGTTCCCACGAACTTCAGAACTCTGTGGAGAACCAGAATATAGCTCCTCGGAGAGAATCACTACCCTGTCTTTACATGGCTCATGATTCACCCCCAAGGAATTCAAACCCCACCATTCATCGCCAACCAACCAGGATATTTCCAGAATATTTCCTGGATGCCTTCCACCCGGACAGGCTGCCGGCGATTGCCTGCTAAGATTCCGGTTGCCATTGGACAACTTCACTTTCCCACCACGGATTCCCCATTCTGCACCATTGCCCCCATCTGAGATGCCCCATCACAGATTCCGCTTGGTCACCATCCTGCAATAAAAACCTGTTCATTAACATCTTTATCCAACAACACATCCAATTATGCAAACACAACGCAACTATTCACCCTTGTGGATTCCCTTAGTGACTGTCTTGTGGGTTCCCTCAACTTTGCTAGGGATCCTACACAGTGTTTCCCCAGTGTCTGCAGCATGGTTGATGGAAGGCTGCTGACTTTCACTGGGGAGACTGCAGATTGCCTTGCAGGACGTCCTCGAGCAGCTCTGGGCTTTGAGGGCTCGGATTCAGACTGCACCACCTCGATATGGGCAGCAGCAGCCTGGGCTGGCTGATGAGTAACAGCAAGGACATTGGTGGAGTGACAGTGAAGGGAGAACAAATACTGTCATCCTGAGAGAGGACAACAGGTTCATGCTCCACGGAGACTTTGTCACTCCCACAGGGTGACACCTCAGGAATCCTAGTAATCTACTGGATCACAGATTGCTGGACTGCTGTGAGATCCTGCAAAATCCTTTGAACACTGAGATCCACAGCCATGATGACAGCAGTCTGATCCTACATGGCAGCAAGCAATCTGAGTCTGAGTTTGCACTGCAGCACTGAGACGTTGGGTGTCTGCCATCTGTGCTGCAGTGGAAGCTGAGACAATGGTCACCAACAATTGTATCACAGCTGGGAGTCTGTAGGCAGTCACAGACTGTCCTGTAATGATGCTGGGAGTCTGAGGCAGTCGCAGACTGTCCTGTAATGGTGCTGGGAGTCTGAGGCAGTCACAGACTGTCCTGTAATGGTGCTGGCAGTCTGACGCAAGTCATAGGCTGTCCTGTAATACTGCTCGCCGTCTGAGGCACAGACTGTCCTGTAACTGTGCTGGGAGTCTGAGGCAGTCACAAACTGTCATTTAATGGTGCTGGGAGACTGAGGCAGTCACAGGCTTCTAGCTCTGTGCAATGTCCTGTGCCATGTTGGAGCCGGACTCCTCCATGTTCCTTGACAGTGATAACAGACTGTCGGACAGGCCTGTCAATGGACAAAGTATCTCAGTGTACATGTCCATCAGCATTCTCCTGTATGCTGTTCCAGCAATGTTTACATCTGAGTCCTGTGTATTATAACTCGTTTGTGACCTCGCCCTCCGGTGATCTGACACATGAACTATCCTTTCCCCCTGGCCTGGCTGCAGCTCACTCGTGCTCGGTGACTCACCACGTGCAGATTCCGACTCTATACCACCCTCTAAGATACACACAGCGAAAGAATTTGATCTGGTGACTGTGAGTTTCAGACCAAGTGATGGGGCTTCACCATCAGTGCTGTGCTGCTGCTCTCTCTCTGTCACCTGGAGCTGCTGTGACTGGGAAGCTGGCAGTTCTGGGTTATCATTGGAAAGTATAAAATCAGAAGGGGAGGGTTGTGGTGAGGGATTGGGAATGGGATGGAAAGCAGGAGGTCCATGGTCCCACCATCTGCAGCTTGTACTTCTTCCCAGACAGTCGGATGAGGGGGAGGTGGGAGTTAAGAAGGAACATAAGGCAGCAACATAACATCATTCTGAATGCTCTCGGTGATGCCGGATGCCACGGGCTCTGCCACAGCCGGTCCTATGATGTGGAGAATCGTCTCCTCCCTCAGGCTCAGGGGATGAAGGTATGCCTGGTCCCCACCGGATCACTGTTGCTCCCTGTGTTTATGAGCCACCTTGTCCTGTAAGAGAGAGGGCAGAAGGTCACTGATTGTGTTGCACTGTGTTTGGGTGATGTGCCTGCCACAGGGGAATAGCTGGAGGCATGTGGAGGCAGGGAGAGGTGGATGTGAGGCTGGTATCAGTAGAAGGTGTGTGAGGGTGAGATGGAGTATGTGAATGTCAGGTGTGGGTCCTGAGTGTTAGGGACAGCTGATGGGTGAGTGATGGGGGTGTGGTTCATTGAGCAGTGTGAGAGGTTACTGGTGTTGATGGCAGGAGATGTCATGTGGAGATGAATTCACTGACATTGACCACCCGTGTGAGTTCATTTAACTTCTTCTGGCTCTTCTGCCAGGTCCTCGGGGCCAGACTTCTTGCACTGACCTCCCTGGCCACCTGCTCCTATTAACTTCGAAGTGCATTTCTTGAGGGTCTGCACCCCACCCCATGGGAACATGGCCTGTCTGCTCATGTCACCCTCCATGGCTAAGGCCTCCAGCACCACATCCGTGAACCGCAGAACCCTCTCTCTGTCCTAGTACTCCATTTACCTTGTCTCTAATTGCGGCATTTCACAGTCAGCAGCAGCCTCCTGTGATTCAGTGCAACCTCCCTTTAAGAGGAACAGACTGTTTAAGAGCTGAATCCTGGATGAAACACGAGCCAGCCTCACACAACCTTAGGCCCCAGCAGACAGACAGCACCGCGTGTCACCCTAGGCGGTACATAGAATTCGTGGAAATGAGAAGGCAGCAGGAAGTTTGTGTGTCACCTGCCTCAACATGAATAGGCAAGGGCAGATCACGAATTACAATCCCTACACCCGAAAAACGAAGCAAACCCGATTTTCTCGCTATATCTATCTTCCTTTCCCACTTACGCATGTCCTCACTCGCTCTTTACACTCTCTGTCTGTTTCTCATAGAATCAGAGACTGATGCAGTACAAAATGAGGCTATTCGGCCCATTGTTTCAGTGCTGTCTCTTGGAATGAGCTACTTAATGAATTCCACCACCAACACCCACCCCCCTCAACTTTCCGCAGTCTCCTTTTTTCCTATTCAAGTATTGGCTAAATTCCCTTTTGAAAGATATTATTGAATCTGCTTCCACCATGTTTTCAGGCAGTGAATCCCACATCCCAACAACTCGCTGTGTAAGAAAATTCTCCTCATTTCACCTCTGGTTCTTTGCCAATTACCTTCAATCTGTGTCTTCTTAATACTGAACTTTCTAACACTGGAAACAGTTTCACATTAATTACTCTATCAAAACCCTTAATGATTTTGAATTATATATTAAATCACCCCTTACCCTTCATTGCTCCAAAGAGAACAATCCCAGCTTTTCCAATCTCTCCACATAACTGAATTCCCAGATCCCTGGTACCATTCTAGTAAATCACCTCTGTATCTTCACTAAGTCCTTGACATCCTTATCAAAGTGTGGTGACCAGAATTGGACATAATTCTCCAGCTGGGACCTAACCAATGATGTACAAACATCAGCATTTCCTCATGAGTTTTATTACTCTGTGCCTCTCTCTCTGACACCAAGGACACTACATGTTACCATCAAAGATCTGTGTGTGCGCCGCAGGTCTCTCTAATCCTGCACCCGCTTTATAATGGTACCATTTATTTTATATTGTTTCTCCTCATACTTCCTACCCATGTCTCACTTCACACTTCACTGTGTTAAATTACATCTGCCATGTTCCTGTCCAATTCACCAGTCAGTCTCTGTCCTCCTGAAGTTTGTTACTGTCCTTCTCACTGTTTATTAACATTTCTGAGTTTCCACCCATCACAAAACCTTGACATTATCCCCTCTGTACACAAGCCCATTGTATTAACATACTGCAACTGTGATCCCAACAGTGACCATCGGGATAATAAAAGCAAAATACTGAGGATGATGGAAATCTGAAATAAGTACAAGGAATGCTGGAAATACACAGTAGGTCTGGGAGCATCTGTGGAGAGAGAAGTAGAGTTAATATTTCAGGTCAGTGACCCTTCTTCAGAACAGGGGAACGCCATTGTGTACTTCCCTCCAGACTGAACAATAAATATTCTCCACTACTCTCTGCTTTCTGCTTCGCATCTCGATCAGATCTGATTTTACATTTCCCTGCTCTAAGTTGAACCATCCCAGCTACATAACTGTAATCCCTCATCCCTGGAAAAATTCCAGTAAAACTCTTTTATCCCCTCTCCAATGGGCTCATGTCCTTCCTAAAATGTGGTTCCCTGTATTGGACACAATGCTCCAGGTGGAGCCGATCTAGTCTTTTCTATCGGTGTAACATAACATCCTGACTATTCGACTCTGTGTCTCTATTAATAAAACCTAGGAATCTATTTTCTTTGTTAACTGTTTGTTAACCTGTCCAGCTCACTTCAAAGATTGCACACAAACACCCCAGGTCTCTCTGTTATTCTCACCACCTTTAAAGTTGTGTTATCTCTCCTCATTCATCCACCTGCAGTTCGCTATCACCTTCTCAAAGGCTTTTTGAGGTGGGTGATAACTGCTGGCCCAGCCAGCGACACCCACAACCCATGAATAAATAATATTATAAAATCTTTCCACAATGTATCACTTCACACATCTGCCAGGCCAATTAAATATTAGGAAAACTAAAGCCAGTCTTTTCAAACCCCACATCAAACATTTCTTAGCTACAGACTCCATCCCTCTCCTTGACAACTGTCTGAGACTAAAGCAAAGTGTTTACAACCTGGTGTCATAGTTGCTCCTGCGATGAGCTTCCTACCAAATATTCACGCTATCAATAAAACTGCCTATTTCCACCCCCTTAACATAGGACGACTTCATCCCTGTCTCAGCTCCTCTGCTGATGAAACACTCCCCCTTGCCTGTGTTACCTGTAGACTTGACTATTCCATCACACTCCTGGCTGGTCTCCCACATTCTACTCTCTGTAAACCTGAGGTGATGAAAAACACTGCTGCCCATGTCCTAACTCACACCAAGCCCTGTTCAACCATCACCCCCTGAACTCACTGACCGACATTGGATCCTGGGCATCAACACATCAACATAAAAACTCTCAGCCTTCTTTTCAAATGCTTCAACAGAGTTGCTTGCTAGGCCTTTACAGAGGGCAGTTTAGAGTCAATAACATTGCTGTGAGTCTAGAGTCATATGTGGGCTAGACCAGGAAAGGACGGCAGATTCGTTTCCCTAAAGGACATTAGTGAATCAGATGGTGTTTAACAAAAAACGATGATAGTTTCATGGCTCCATGACTGAGACTAGCTTTCTATTCCAGATTTTAACACACTCCTGGCTTGTCTCACACATTCTACTCTCTGTAAACTTGAGGTCATCCAAACTCTGCTGCTCTTGTGTAAACTCACACCAAGTCCCGTTCCCCGATCACTGACATACATCTGCTGCCAGTTAAGCAATGTCTTGATTTTAAAATACTCAACCGTGTTTGCAACTCCCTCGATGTCCTCACACCTCCTTATCTATGTAATATTCGCCAGCCCCACAACCCTCCAAGACATCTGCACTCCTCCAATCCTGGTCTCTTGTGTATGCTTGATTTTCATCATTGCTCCACTGCCAGCCAGGTCTTCAGCTGCCTAGACCCAAAGCTCTGGAATTCCCTAACTACACCTCTTTTATTTTATTCGTGTGTGGGATATGTGCATCGCTGGCAAGGCCAGCATTTGTTCCCATCCCTAATTGCCCTTGACAAATGAGTGACTTGCTGGGACATTTCACCAGGCAGTTAAGGGTTAACCACATTGTTGAGGGTCTGGAGTCACATGGAGGCCAGATCACGTAAGGACAGCAGATTTCCTTCCCGACAGGACATTAGTAAATCAGATCGGTTTTTACAACAATCGATGATAGATTCATGGCACCATGACTGAGACTAAATTTCATTTCCAGACTTTTATTAATGAATTGAAATTATTAATTGATTGAATGTTAATTCCCACCAACTGCCATGTGGGAATTGAACCCATGGCATTAGCCTGAACCTCTGGTTTTCTATAATAAAAGCAAAATACTGTGGATGCTGGAAATCTGAAACAAAAACAAGAAATGCTGGATTCACTCAGCAGGTCTGGCAGCATCTGTGGAAAGAGAAGCAGAGTTAACGTTTCGGGTCAGTGACCCTTCTTCGGAACTGGTTTTCTAGTTCAGTGACATTACCGCTATGCCACTGTCACTGCCTCTATGCCTCACTTTCCTCCCTTAAGACACTACTTAATACCTCCTGCTTTGACCAAGAAATGTAAGTTGTTGTTGGGCTTTGCCAGATATGATTTGTCATTACCATATCCCTGCTGCCGTCCCGTGTATTTATTGTCCCGTGTTTTTTTCCAAGCAACGAATGTTTTTGTCCTGGGCTGTGAAGTCTAGAAATTTCCCACCAGCGACGTTAGACTGACTGGTCAGTAATTACACCGTTTGTTCCATCTCTCCTTTTTTAAACCGAGTGTAACATTTACAACCCTCCCATTTCTGGCATCAAGCCCATATCCAAGGAGGATTGGAACATTCTGTCACTACCTCTGCTATTTTCAACATTCCTTCCCTCAGCATCCCCCACACATCCCATTCAGACAGGGTAAATGGTCTACCTTATTGTGGCACAAGAAGAGTTGGATTGAAAGGGGTTAACTGAACCTGTTTGTTCAGTGATTGTAATTAATGTCAGTCATCATGGACCCTAATTGTGTCGTTGGAGGGTTTCCCTCTTCTATTAATACAGGACTCCTTTCAGTGTGTTATCCCATAGTGTCGACAACAGCATCATTCCGGCGCTATCAAGGATCAGCAGCCCCAGCGAGAGAGAGGATAGACCAGAATCTGAGAACAATAGATTGGAATGTTACAACAATGGGTCAGAGTCTGAGAACAATAGATTGGAATGTTACAACAATGGGTCAGAATCTGAGAACAATAGATTGGAATGTTACAACAATGGGTCAGAATCTGAGAACAATAGATTGGAATGTGACAACAGTGGGTCAGAATCTGAGAACAATAGATTGGAATGTTACAACAATGGGTCAGAATCTGAGAACAATAGATTGGAATGTTACAACAATGGGTCAGAACATGAGAAAAATAGCTTGGGATGTTACTACAATGGGTCAGAACATGAGAAAAATAGCTTGGGATGTTACTACAATGGGAAGCAGGAGTTTCTCCTATTGGCTTGGCCGAGTTACTGCAGATTATTTTTGGATAACATTAGATGATCGGATCTATTATGCGCTGAAGATGATTCAAACGATTTATTATCCTATCCTCGCTATTATTGGTGTCCCTGGTGAGTCTCTGTATCCAACGTTTAGAATTATAAACATATTTTACAGATTTAATGTTCTTGTCATGTCAATCTTGGGAAGTCTGAAGCCATTGTCTTCAGTCACTGCCACAAACTCCATTCTCTATCCACTGTCTGCATTCCTCTCGCTGCCCAATGTCTGGGGCTGAAACAGACTGTTTGCGACCTCTGCATCCAGTTGACACTGAGCTGAGTTCATCTCCATATTCTCTCCATCACCAACCCTGCCTATCACCACCTCTGTAAATTGTCCCGTCTCCACCTCTGCCTCAGCCCATCTACTGCATAAACCCTCATCTGTGCCTTTGTTAAATCCACACTTGACTATTACAATTCTATCCTGGTCACCTTCCAATTCTATCCTGGTCACCCTCCCAGTAATTGACCTCCATAAACCACAGCCCATCCAGAAATCTGCTGCCTGTGTTCTAATTCACACCAAATCCCGATCATCCATCACCCCTGTGCTCACTGATCTACATTGTCTCCCGGTCTGGCAACACCTTAATTTTAATATTCTCATTCTTGTCTTTGAATCTCTCCATGGCCTCACCACTCCAATTAGCCCTATACCCCTCTCGATTTCACATATTCTTGTAAATCTTATGCCTTTGAAACTTTTTTCAATTCCCTTTTGAAAGTGAGTTTCTTTCCCCTCCCTAGCACCTCCGGCTGTGATTTTTACACTAAGGTGCCACTGGTGCCAATGTAACAAAAACCTGGATCGATAAAAACGATGTGAATGGAACCGCCAACCACTTCTAGTGTGGCCAGCACAGTCCCCCATTCTGTGTAGGGATCTAGCCTGGGTGCACTGTGCATTTGCTGTTAGTCTGAGGAGGGGTTTGGAGTTACGTCAATGTCCCTTTCTAGCAGCTAATATGTACATCTCTGAAACTTGGTCCGTGCGTGTCCACTGATCGCGTGTGTTAGTCACTCACAACTAAGCATACATTCAGCAACACCAGGTATCCCCTCTAGTATTTTTAAAAGGACCAGGCTTCCTGGTCCTGAATATTGAGGGATATTTGACATTCAAGAAGAATAGGAAGCTAGGTAAATGTGGAGGGGTGGCACTGTTAATCAAGGATAGTGTTGGGGCATTAGTTCGAGATGACCTTGGTTCAGGAGATCAAAATGTAGAATCGATTTGGGTGGAGGTGAGGAATACCAGGAGAAAGAAGTCCCTAGCAGGAGTGGTCTACAGACCTCCTAACAGTAATCACAATGTAGGACATCGTATACAAGAAGAAATATTGTTTACTTGTGATAGACGTACGGCAATAATCATGGGTGATCTTAATCTACATATAAACTGGAAAAATCAGATTGGGAACAGTAGCCCGGATGAAGAGTTCATAGAATGCTTTCGAGGTAGTTTCTTGGAACAGCACGTTCTGGAAACAACCAGGGATAAGGTTATATTAGACTTCGTATAATGTAATGTGACAGGATAAATTAATGACCTCAGAGTAAAGGCACCTCTAGGTAGCAGCGAGCACATTATGACTGAATTTTACATCCAGTTTGAAAGAGAGAAGAGTGGATCTAAGATCAGTATTTTAAACGTGAATAAGGGCAACTATTTGGGCATGAAAGTTGAGCTCGCTGAAGTGAACTGGGTTACTTGTCTTGGAGATAGATCAATAGAGAAGCAGTGGCAGACATTTAAGGGGATATTTCAGGAATACTCCATAATAAGTATATTCCTACGATAAGGTGGAGGACCCACCAGCGGTTTAGTAAGAAATTACGGAAAACATCACTCTTAAGGAAAAGGCAGATAATTGTGCAAAGATGAGTGGCAGTTCAGATGATTGGTCAGAATATAAAGAACAGCAGACAATGGCTAACGGGTTAATCAGGAGAAAGACATTCGAGTATAATAGGAAGCTAGCTAGAAATGTAAAAATGGATTGCAAGAGTTTCTCCGCGTATTTAAAAAGGAGAAGAGTAAGTAAAAAGAGCGTTGGTCCTCTGGACAGTGAGAATGTGGAGTTAATAGTAGATAAAAAGGAAACAGCGGATGCAATGAACAAATATTTTGTTTCTGTCTTCACTATAGAGGATACAAGAAACATTCCAGTAGTAGCTGTAAATCAGGAGGTGGAAGGAAGAGAGTAACTTGGTGAAAATACAATTGCCAGGGAAGCTTTACTGAGCAAACTTATGGAGTTGCGGGCTGAAAAGTCCCCGGGTCCTGATGGGCTTCATCCTAGAGTCTTAAAAGAGGTGGCTAATGAGGTAGTAGTCGTGTTGTTGTTAATTTTTCAAAGTTCACTAATTTTGGAAAGGTTCGATCAGACTGGAAAGTAATAAATATAACCCCTCTATTCAAGAAGAGGGGGATGCAGAAAGTAGGTAACTATAGGCCAGTTAGCTTGACATCTGTCGTGGGGAAGATGTTTGAATCAATCATTAAGGAGGCTTTCGCTGGGCACTTAGAAAAACTCAAGGTAATCGCGAATAGAAAACATTGTTTTGTGAAAGGGAAGTCATCTTTAACCAATTTATTGGAGTTCTTTGAAGGAGTAACATGCGATATGGGTAAAGGGGAGCCCTTTGACATACTGCGCTTGGATTTCCAGAATGCATTAGACAAGGTGCCACATAAAAGGTTATTGTGCAAAGTAGGAGCTCATGGTGTAGTGGGTAACATATTAGCTTGGATCAAAGTTTTATTGGCCGGTTGCTGAAAAGAGGGAGTATGCATGAATGGGTCCTTTTCAGATTGGCAGGATGTGACAAGTTGAGTCCATCATGGGTCTGTGCTGGGGCCTCAACATTTTACAATTTATATGAAAGACTTAGATGAGGGAAGCGATGGCATGTTAGCTAAATTTGCAGATGACTCAAAGATAGGTAGGAAAGTATGTTGTGAAGAGTACATAAGGAGGTTGTAGTCCAATATAGATAGGTTGAGTGAGTGGGGAAAAAACATCTGACAGATGGAGTATAATGTGGGAAAATGTGAAGTTGTTCACTTTGGCAGGAGGACTGCAAAATTCCGAGGTGCTGAGGGATCTAGGTTCTGTAGTGCATGAGTCACAAACAGTTAGTAGGTAGGTACAGCAAGTAACAAAGAAGGCGAATGGAATGCTCTCCTTTATTACAAGAGGAATTGAAAATAAAAGTCAGCATGTGATGCTTCAGTTATACAGGGCATTGGTGAGACCACCTCTCGAATACTGTCTGTAGTTTTGGTCTCCTTATTTAATGGAGGACGTGAATGCTTTGGAGGCGGTTCAGATGTGGTTTACCAGATTGATACTAGGAATGAGCAGGTTGTGTTCTGAGTAAAGGATGGACGGACGGTCTTGTTTTCACTGGAATTTAGAATAGTGAGGGGAGATTTGACTGAAGTTTATAAGAACCTGAAAGGCCTTGACATGGTGAATGAGGAAAGGATGTTTCCTCTTGTGGGTGAGTCCAGTACTAGGGGGCACTGTTTCGAAATTAGGGGTCGCCGCTTTAGGACAGAGAGGAGGAGAACATTTTTCTCCAGAGGGTTGTGTGACTTTGGAATTCTCTGCCACAGAAGGTGGTGGAGACGGGGGTCATTGAATATTTTTAAGGTGGAGATAGATAGATTCTTATCAGGCCAGGGAATGAAAGGTTATCAAGGTTAGATGGGAGTGTGGAATTCGAAACACAAACCAATCAGCTATGATCTGATTGAATGGCGGTGCAGACTCGAGGGGCCGAATGGCCTACGTCTGCTCCTAGTTCATATGCGTGTATTTTTTACTCAGCTTACATGTGAGGTGCTTTTGACTTACTTCTCTTATTGTAAAGTTAGTGGAGGTGCTGTGGATGGCTTTCTGGAGGTTGCGTTGTGAGCTTCTGCAGACATTCATGGAGGACAGAGGATTTGCTAACCGAACTCTGGACGAGTTATGGGGACTGTAGTTACATGACCTACAAATGGAGCAGAGGCTAGAGAGGGGAAACTCTGTAAAGTGGGAGGAGGAGGGGGCTCTGCCCTACCACCCCAGGTTCTCCAAGAGCAAACAGAGCAGTGGTCCTAATATCGAGCCCTGGGGAACACCACTGTATACTCACCTGGAGTCTGACCAACAACCTTTCACCATTTCTCTCTGTTTACTTTTCATTAGCCAATGTTATATCCACAATATCACTGTCTCTTTAATCCATAGGGTTCAGTTTTCCTAACCTGTCTATTGAATGACATTTGATCAACCACCTTTTGAACATCCATACATATAACTTCAATCACACCACCCTCATCAGCCCTCTCCATTGTTTTATCAAAGAACTCCATCATGTTTACCTCACCACCACCTCTCTCCACTCCTCCACTGCTGTTAAATTATCAGACTGATTATGCAACATCCAGTACTGGATGAGCAGAAATTTCCTCCAATAAAATATTGGGAAGACTGAAACCATTGGGCTGGACTCTGTTGGGCTCCTGATGTAGGTCTCCATGGAGCCACACATCAGGATTGCTGGGCCTGATCTTTCCAGCTGTGCAGAGGCTCGTGGCTCCCCGCCCCCTCCCCCCCCAACCGCTCGGCAGTGGTACCCTCCTTTAAATATTTCAATAAACTTAATGTATACATTTCAGTCCAATTCCCTGTGATCTTACTGACAGCCCGGGATCTTCCATGCATCGGCTGACACTCACACATCTTCATAATAAAAGCAAAATACTGCAGATGCTGGAAATCTGAAATACAATCCAGAAATGCTGGAACCACTCAGCAGGTCTGGCAGCATCTGTGGAAAGAGAGGCAGAGTTAACGTTTCGGGTCAGTGACCCTTCTTCTCACACACCGTCGCTTTCCCGTCCAGAGAAAGCCAACGCCACAGAGGTGGGGAAGGGGGGAAAGTAGGATTTTTAGAGTACTGATGGGGTGGGGGGTGGTGGCTGGTGCTTGTGGCGGGCGTGGTCAACTCTGCATTAATAGTGTAGGGGAAGAAGAGGCAAACTCTACACTTTGGACAGTTGTTGGGTTGCGAGGGTACTCGGCAGTTTAAGTCTTTGGAGGGGATGGTGGGAAGGCAACTATACAATGTAAGTTTTTTGGGGGAAATGGGCAACATTTTATTTGCAGTGCACTGGCGGGGGTGTGTGTACGGGGTTAAACTTTGCACTTTTTGTGGCAGGTCTGGTTGCCCTTTAAAAATGTCACCAGTGTCTGTACAGAGACAGCTGACAGCACTACTGTTGTCGCTGAGGCCGTCCCTGTTACGTGATTGGGGGTGGAGTGGGCGGCCCGTTCACTGTATTAAAATGAGACGTCGCCTGCTACATCACAGTGGCACAGCAGACACAGACTGCACATTTGGGCCACAAATGTTTCGCACTCCGCTGGGGAGAATAAAATTCAGCCCCTTGTTTTTGCTTCCCGCTCCAATCTCCCTTCCCTAGCTAGCAATTCCTTCCTTCTTCCGAGTAACTGTCTGACATTACTATAGTCTGTTCACAACCTTGGTGTCACATTGGACCACAAAATAGGCTTCTAACCTCACACTGGTGCCATCACCACAATCGCCTATTTCCATCTCTGTCACATCACCTGACTAAATCCCTGCCTCAGCTCATCTGCTGAAACCCTCATTCAAGAAAAGAGGCACTGCTGGATCTGCTACTTGGGAATGAGGTGGGCCAAGTGGATCAAATACCAGTAGGGAAGCACTTAAAGGACAGTGGTCATTACATCATAAGGTTTAGGCTGACTACATAAAAAGACAAAGGGTAAGAATAATTAACTGAGGGAAGGCCAACTTCAGCGGGGTAAGAATGCAGCTGGGGAAAATAAATTGGAGTCAACGATTGGCAGGAAAACAATAGCTGAACAATGGGCTACCGTCAAAGAAGAGATAGTTTGGGCTCAGTCAAGGTATATTCCTTCGAAGGGGAAAGGTAGTGTAAACAAATCCAGAGCTCCCTGAATTAGAAAAGAGGTGAGTGACGCAGAGATTAAGATGAAGAAGAAAAAGTGTGCTTATGACAGACGCCAGGTAGACAATCCTACTCAGAACCAGGCAGAGCGGAAGCATAAAAGCAAGTAAGAGAAGTAAAATAGAATATGAGAAGAGTCTGGCGGCTAGCATTAAATGGAGTTCCTAAATTTTCTATAGACGTATAAACAGGTAGCAAAAGGAGGAGTTGCACCAATTAGGGGCCACACAGAGGATTTGCACATGCATGCAGAGGGCATAGTTGAGGTATTAAATAAATACGTTGCATCTGCCTTTACCAAGTGTAATAAAAGTGATTCTTTTTTGGTAAAAAAATAATATTTCTAAAGGCATTTATGGTTCAGCTGAATAAATGTTATACCGTTTTTTTATTAAAAATTGAACCACCAAGAGGTCACTGAGAGGGAGCTGGACTGGCAACAGAGTTACTGGTTATCACAAGGCTCGGGTTGGAGATGAAGCCGAAACCCTGGTAGCGGGCAGAAAAGTGATACGTTCTCCTTTGATTAGACAAGCCCCGTCGTCGCAGAGAACACCTGGGATGGGCAGAAAAACTGACAAGCTTTCTAGTTGTCGGTCAGTGTGTGTGGTTTTACCTTCGAGAAGGAGATAACGTCAAGTCTGAAGAAAAAGTCAAGAAAGCAGAGAAGACCACAACCCAGCTCATTTTCCAGAAATTCCAGAACAGAACTTGTGAAGTCCACGGAGTTGAGTCATCTTGTTTCCTGTTTGAAGAAAGCCTGCTAAAAATAATTCTCAATGCGGCCTGAAGAGAACTGTTGTCTGGTAACCTGGATGTGTGTGCTCAGAAGTTAGACTGCATGCTGGTTTGGAACAACATAACTCATCTGCTGTTTCCTTCAAAATGGGCAACTAGTTAACCCAAATGCTTTTTGTTTGTAACAGAACTCTGAGCGAAAAATCTTTTTTTTTAGATCTTGTTTTCGGTTAACCAGTGTATATGTCTGTGTTTGAGTTTTCAGGGACTAAGGTAAAAAAAAAGTAACTTTAAAATTTGGTTCTGGTTGAAAGGGACTTTGAAGTTTGGTTAAGGTGGGAAGGGGAAGTAAAAAATTAATTGTTGAATTTTTAAAAATTTGATCTGTGTGATATTGTTTTACTTCATTTCTAGTTGAGACTTTTCTATTCGATCCTGGGATGTAGGCATCACTGGCTAGGCCAGCATTTATTACCCATCTCTCCATAACCCTTGAGAAGGTGGTGGTGAACTGCCTTCTTGAATCGCTGCAGTCCATGGGAGGTAGGTTCACTCACAATTGTGTTAGGAATGGACTTCCAGGATTTTGACCCAGCGACAGTGAAGGAATGGCGATATAGTTCCAAGTCAGAATGGTGTCTGACTTGGAGGGGCACTTGCAGGTGGTGATGTTCCCATGCATTTGCTCCCCTTGTCCTAGATGGTAGAGGTCGCGGGTTTGGAAGGTGCTGTCTAAGGTGCCTTGGTGCATTGCTGCAGTGCATCTTGCAGACGGTACACACTGCTGCCACTGTGCGTCGGTGGTGGAGGGAGTCAATGTTTGTGGATGGTGTGCCATTCAAATAGGCTGCTTTGTCCTGGATGATGTCGAGCTTCTTGAGTGTTGTTGGAGCTGCAGCCATCCAGGCGAGTGCAGAGTATTCCATCACACTCTTGACTTGTGCCTTATAGATGGTGGATAGGCTTTGGGGAGTCAGGAGGTGAGTTACTCGCTGCAGGATTCCTGGTCTTGCACCTGCTTCATTTATGATAAACTGTTAATTGTTTAGTTCAGTAAAGTGTGTTCTATTGTGATGAGAATAGTGTATCTGATGGACTGTTTCAGCAAGTGGGAAAATGAGAAAAAAATGCTGTGACCTGTGGAGAAGCTGGACTGAGTTAACAGTGCACACCTCTCGCCTCGGGTCATAACACAAGGAAGAAGGTACAACACTGGCAATGGCGAAAGAGCAGGTAATTAAGAAACAAGAAGGGTTTAAAATTGATAAAGTGGACATATTAGATAGGCTGTCTAGAGGTAAAGTGAATAAAGCACCAGGGCCAATGAGGTGCATCCAAGGATTATGAGGGAAGTGAGGGTGGAAATCGCAGAGGCACTGGCCATAAATTCTCAATCTTCCTTAGACTAGGGGTGATGCCGGAGGACTGGAGAATTGCAAATATTACATCCTTGTTCAAAAATGGGTTTAAAGATAATCCCAAGAACTCCAGGCCAGTCAATTTAACTGCAGTGGTGGGGAAACTTCTAGTAATAATAATTCGGGACAAATTAATAGTCACATGGACAGATTCGGGTTAAGTAAGGAAAACAGCATGGATTCCTGAAGGGCAAATACTATTTAACTAACAGCCTGGAGATTTTGAGAAGGTAACAGAGAGGATTGATGAGGGCAATGCTATTGATGTGGTGTATTGTATTTACAAAAGACATTTGATACTGTGCCACATAACAGACTTGTGAGAAAACTTATAGTTCATGAATGAAAAGGGACGGTAACAACATGGATACGGCTTTGGCTGAGTGGCAGGAAAGAAAGAATTGTAGTTTGTGGATGTTTTTGGGGGGCTGGAGGAAAGGATGGAGGTCCCCAGGGGTCAGTGTTGGCACCCTTGATTTTCCTGATATATATTGCAAGAGCGACGTCTCAATTCATTCCATCTTCGCTGCCTCCGGAGAATCCTTGGCATCAGGTGGCAGGACCATATCACCAACGTGGAAGTCCTCGAGGCGCCCAATATCCCCAGCATATACACCCTACTGAGTCAGCAGTGCTTGAAATGGCTTGGCCATGTGAGCCACATGGAAGATGGTAGGATCCCCAATGACGCATTGTACAGCGAGCTTGTCACTGGTATCAGACCCACCGGCCATCAGTGTCGCTGCTTTAAATACATCTGCAAACGCGAAATGAAGTCCTGTGACAATGACCACAAGTTGTGGGAGTCAATTGCCCGTGATCTCTAGTGCTAGCAGATAGCCATAATGGCGAGTCTGAAGAATGGCAAGTCGAAGAGACTTAACATTTGGCAGGAAAAAAGACAGAAGCACAAGGAGAGAGCCAACCGTGAAATAGCCTCGACAACCAATTTTATCTGCAGCGCCTGTGGAAGAGCCAATTCACTCTAGAATTGGCCTTTATAGCCACTCCAGGTGCGGCTCCACAAACCACTGACCACCTCCAGGCGCTTATACATTTTCTCTCGAGACAAGGAGGCCAAAGAAGGTAACTGACCAAGACCATGGTGTTCAGGGCACAAATTCAGAGTTTGCAGATGATACGAAACGTGGAAGCATTGTGAACTGTGAGGAGGATGGTGTTGAATTTCAAAAGTACTTAGACAACTTGGTGGAAAGGGCAGGCAGGTGGCAGATGAATTTCAATGCAGAGAAATATGAAGTGATTCATTTTGGTAGGAAGAATATTGAGGTAATGTAAAATAAAGGGCAAAGCATTATAAAGGAGCAGAGAGACCGAGGTGTATATGTGCATAAGTCATTGATGTTGGCAGGACAGGTTGAGAGAGCATTTAATATAGCATACAGTATCCTGGGCTTTATTAACAGGGACATTCAGTACAAGAGCAAGGAAGTTATGTTGAACTTATATAAAACACTGATTCAGCCTCAGCTGAAGTATTCTGTCCAATTCTGGGCACCACACTTTAGGAAGATTGTGAGGGCATTGGAGAGAGTACAGAAAAGATCCATGAGAATGCTTCCAGGCATGAGGAATTTCAGTTATGAAGATAGACAGGAGAAGTTAGGATCATTTTCCTTGGAGAAGAGAAGGCTGAGAGGTGAGTCGATTTGATAGAGTTGTTCAAAACCATGAGGGGTCTGGACAGAGGAGATAGAGAGAAACTGTTTCCACTCGTGAAAAGAATCGAGAACGAGAGGGCACAGATTGAAATTAATGGGTAAGAGAGGCAGAAGTGACATGAGGCAATATTTTCTCACGCAAGGAATGGCTAAGGACTGGAATGTACTGCCTGAGAATGTGATGGAGACAGGTTCAATTGAAGCATTCAAAATGCAATTAGACTGTTATCTGAAAAGGAAGAATGTGCAGGGTTATGGGGAGAAGGCGGAGAATGGCACGAGGTTAATTGCTCTTTTGGAGAGCCGATGTGTACATGATAGACTGAATAGCCTCCTTCTGTGCTGTAATAATTATGTGATTCCCTGATTCATGCCTTTGTTACCTCTGTGCATAACTATTCCAACACACTCCTGGCTGATCTCCCACATTCTACACTCTGTAAACTTGAGGTCATCCAAAACTCTGCTGCCCATGTCCTAGCTCACACCAAGTTTTCTTCCTCTATCACTGACCGACATGGCTCCCAGTCAAGCAATGTCTTGATTTTAAAATTCTCATCCTCGTTTTCAATACCTCCATAGAACAAAGAACAAAGATAATTACAGCACAGGAACAGGCCCTTCGGCCCTCCAAGCCTGCGCCGATCCAGATCCTCTCTCTAAACATGTCGCCTATTTTCTAAGGTTCTGTATCTCTTCACTTCCTGCCCATTCATGTATCTGTCTAGATACATCTTAAAAGACTCTATTGTGACCGCGTCTAACACCTCCGCTGGCAACGCATTCCAGGCACCCACCACCCTCTGCGTAAAGAACTTTCCACGCATATCCCCCCTAAACTTTTCCCCTCTCACTTTGAACTCGTGAACCCTAGTAATTGAATCCCCCACTCTGGGAAAAAGCTTCTTGCTATCCACCCTGTCTCTCCCTCGCATGATTCTGTACACCTCAATCAGGTCCCCCCTCAACCTCCGTCTTTCTAATGAAAATAATCCTAATCTACTCAACCTCTCTTCATAGCCAGCGCCCTCCATACCAGGCAACATCCTGGTGAACCTCCTCTGCACCCTCTCCAAAGCATCTACATCCTTTTGGTAATGTGGCGACCAGAACTGCACGCAGTATTCCAAATGTGGCCGAACCAAAGTCCTATACAACTGTAACATGACCTGCCAACCCTTGTACTCAATACCCCGTCCGATGAAGAAAAGCATGCCATATGCCTTCTTGACCACTCTATTGACCTGCGTTGCCACCTTCAGGGAACAATGGGCCAAAACACCCAACTCTCGCTGTACATCAATTTTCCCCAGGACTTTTCCATTTACTGTATAGTTCACTCTTGAATTGGATCTTCCAAAATGCATCACCTCGCATTAGCCCTGATTGAACTCCATCTGCCATTTCTCTGCCCAACTCTCCAATCTATTTACATTCTGCTGTATTCTCTGACAGTCCCCTTCACTATCTGCTACTCCTCCAATCTTAGTGTCGTCTGCAAACTTGCTAATCAGACCACCTATACTTTCCTCCAAATCATTTATGTATATCACAAACAACAGTGGTCCCAGCACGGATCCCTGTGGAACACCACTGGTCACACGTCGCCATTTTGAGAAACTCCCTTCCACTGCTCCTCTGTCTCCTGTTGCCCAGCCAGTTCTTTATCCATCTAGCTAGTACACCCTGGACCCCATGCGCCTTCACTTGCTCCATCAGCCTACCATGGGGAACCTTATCAAACGCCTTACTGAAGTCCATGTATACGACATCTACAGCCCTTCCCTCATCAATCAACTTTGTCACTTCCTCAAAGAATTCTATTAAGTTGGTAAGACATGACCTTCCCTGCACAAAACCATGTTGCCTATCACTGATAAGCCCATTTTCTTCCAAATGGAATAGATCCTATCCATCAGTATCTTCTCCAGCAGCTTCCCTACCACTGACGTCAGGCTCACCGGTCTATAATTACCTGGATTATCCCTGCTACCCTTCTTAAACAAGGGGACAACATTAGCAATTCCCCAGTCCTCCGGGACCTCACCCGTGTTTAAGGATGCTGCAAAGATATCTGTTAAGGCCCCAGCTATTTCCTCTCTCGCTTCCCTCAGTAACCTGGGATAGATCCCATCCGGACCTGGGGACTTGTCCACCTTAATGCCTTTTAGAATACCCAACACTTCCTCCCTCCTTATGCCGACTTGACCTAGAGTAATCAAACATCTGTCCCTAACCTGAACATCCGTCATGTCCCTCTCCTCGGTGAATACCGATGCAAAGTACTCGTTTAGAATCTCACCCATTTTCTCTGACTCCACGCATAACATTCCTCCTTTGTCCTTGAGTTCTCTAGTTACCCTCTTGCTCCTTATATATGCTCCCTATCTCTGTAATATCCTCCAGCTCCACAAAACGCCAAGATATCTGTGCATCTCTAATTCTGGCCTCTTGTGCAGCCCTGATTTTCATCACTCCACCACTATTATCTGCACCTTTAGCAAATGAGGCTCCAAGTTCGAGAATACCCTCCCTTCACCTCTCCGCTTCTCCACCTCGCTTTCATCCTTTAACACGCCCGTTAAAACCTACTTCTTTGACCAAGCTTTAAACTAGTATCTCATTTTCGGGAAGCACCTTGGGACATTTCATTATGTTAAAGGCGCTATATAAATATAAATTGTTGTTGAAGTTTGCCAAACATGATTTGTTATTACCAGACCCCTACTGCTTCTTGTTTGTTATCGTATGTTTTTCAAAGAAACGAATATATTTCTCCTGGGTTGTGACCCCATGAAATTTCCCCAGTAGTGATGCGTGTCTGACTGCTCAGTAATTACAGGGTTTACTCTATCTCTCCTTTTCTAAACAGGGTGTAACAATTACAGTGCTCCAGTCCTCTGTCATCGCTCCCATATCCAAGGAGGATTGAAAGATTCTGGCCAGTGCCTCCACTATTTTCACCATTCCTTCCCTCAGTAACCCTCACGCATCCTGTCCAGAGTAAATTTTCTGCTTTATTGTGGTATGCAAAGTGTCGGAATGAAAGAGGTTAACGGAATCTATTTGCTCAGTGACTGTAATTAATGTCAGTCTCTATGCAACCTAATTATTTCACTGGAGGTGCTCCATCTTCTAATAGTAAGGGACTGTTTTCAATGTGTTTTCACATAGTGTGAGTGGGAGCATCATCCCTGACACTAATAGGGACCAGCGTCTCCAGAGAGAGGGGGAGGATAGATCAGAATCCGAGGACAATAGATTGGAATCTGACAATAATGGGTCAGAATCTGAGAACAATAGATTGTAATGAAACAAAAATGGGCAGGGGGTTATCCTGGGATCTTGACACTCTTTCTGCATATTATGATCGGCTACCATTAGCATCTAGCATCAATTACGCAGTGAACATTATTCAATACATTTACTATCTCATCCTCGCTATCGTTGGTGTTCCTGGTAAGTCTCTATATCCAGCACTTCATTCTATAAACTATGTTAAACTGCATTACTGTACTTCTCATTTACTCTGCCCTTGCTGATTTTGGTATCCCTCCAGCTATTATCTTTATATAACCATTGCTATCCACATTATGGTTTGTGTAATTTAATCTCTCATCTTTGCTTCTGTTGTTGCCCCGGTAAGAGTCTAGTTCCAGCCATGAGATATGTAAACCTTGCTTCACTGAAATACTGATTTGGAATTTATTTATTTTTTTGAAGACTGAAGCTAGTGTCATTGGTCTCCATAAGAAACTTCATACCCTATTTGTGAACCACTTACCTTTCACTGGCCAGTGTCTGAGACTGAACAAGACAGTCTACAACCTCTGTAGTAATTTAAACCTGAGCTGATTTCATCTCCATATTCTCTCCATCAACAAACATGCCTACTACCACCTCTGCAATAACTGCCATCTCCACCTCGGCCTCAGCCCATCTGCTGCATAAACTCTCAACTGTGCCTTTGTTAAATCTACACGTGACTATTCCAGTTCTATCATGGTCACCTTCCCAGTTATAAACCTCCATCAACCACATCCCAGCCTGCGGCGCTTTCTCAGTGAACATCAACGTTAGCTCGAGGAACAACACCTCATTGTCCGATAAGGCATTCTACAGACTTCCAGACTGAACATTGAGTTCAATAATTTCAGATCAAGACTGGCTCTTTTAATTATTTTGCTTTATCATTTTTTTTGCCATGTCCTGGCCTTAAACTGGATTTTTTTTATGTTGCTGCTTTTGGCTTGGGCTGTTCATTATTTTGTCATTTAACACCTTCGCTGCACTAACACTTTGTCTTTCACCACACCACAAGCACACTCTCTTTGCCTTTGCCCCATGACCTCCGTGTCAGTTAATCTCTATGACCCTCTGTCCTTTCAACACCTCTTTTTTCTCTTTTGCCCCACCCTTGCTTTATTTCCTTAAAACCTGACCTTTCTAACCTTTGCCAATTCTGATGAAAGGTCACAGGCCTGAAGCGTTAACTCTGCTTCACTCTCCACAGATGCTTCCAGACCTGCTGAGTCTTTCCAGCACTTTTTGTTTTCATTTAAGACTTGTAGTGGAGTTCCCCAGGGATCAATGTTGGGATCGTTTCTCTTCCTGACAAATATTAATGACATGGACCTTGGTGCACAGGGCACAATTTCAAAGTTTGCAGATGATGCAAAACTTGGAAGCATTGTGAACTGTGAGGAGGATAGTGTAGAAATTCAAACGGACATAGACAAGTTGGTGAAATGGACAGACAGGTGGCAGATGAAGTTCAATGTGGAGAAATGTGATGTGATTCATTTCGATAGGAAGAACATGGAGAGGCAATATAGAATAAATTGTACAACTCTAAAGAATGTGCAGGAGCAGAGGACCTGGGTGTATATATGCATGGGTCATTGAAGTTGGCAGGAGAGGTTGAGAGCACTTAATAAACCAGACAGTATCCTGCGCTTTATTCACAGCAGCATGGAATGCAAAAGCAAAGAGGTTATTTTGAACTTGTATGAGACACTAGTTTGGCCTCAGTGGCAGTATTACGTCTAGTTCTGGGCACCACACTTTAGGTAACGTGAAGACATTGGGGAGTGTACATAAACATTCACAAGAATGGTTCCAGAGATGAAGAATATCAGTTATGAAGAGAGACTGGAGAACTGGGAACATTTTCCTTAGAGAAGAGAAGGCTGAGAGGAGATTAGAAAAAAAGGTATTCACAATTATGAGGTGTCTGGACAGAGTGGATAGGGAAAAACTGTCCCCACTCCTGAAAGGTTCTAAAACGAGAGGGCAAAGAATAAAAGTAATTGGTAAAAGAAGCAGAAGTAACATGAAGAAAACTTTTTCACACAGCGAGTGCTTAAGGTCTGGAATGCACTGCCTGAGAGTGTGGTGGAGGCAGATTCAATCGAGGCATTCAGGAGGAAATTGGATAGCTGTCTGAAAAGGAAAATTGTACAGAGTTACAGGGAGAAGACAGGGAAGCGGTACTAGATAAATTGCTCTTTTGGACAGCCAGTGCAGACACGATGGACAGAATGGCCGCCTGTAACAATTCTGTGATTCTGTGACAGTTGACCACAAAATGAGCTTCCACCGTTATATTCGTGCCATCACTATCACCACCTATTTCCACTTCAATAACATCGCCTGATTTCACCCCATCTTAACTCATCCGCTGCTGAAGCTCTCAGTCATGCTTTCATTACCTGTAGACTGGACTATTCGAACTCATTCTCCCACATTCTACTGTCTGTAACCTTGAGGTCATCTAAAACTCTGCTGCCTGTGCCTTAACTCACAGCAAGTCTAATTCCCCAATCACTGACCGACATCAGCTCACAGTCAAGCAATGTCTTGATTTTAAAATTCTCATTGTTGTTTTCCAATCCCTCCATTTCCTCACCCCTCACTAACTCTGTAATCCCCTCCAGCCCCACAAACCTCTGAGATATCTCTGCTCCTCTAATTCTGGCCTCTTGTGCATCCCTGATTTTAATTACTCCACCATTGTGGCCACACCTTCAGTTGCCTCGGCCCAAAGCTCTGGAATACACGCCCGACACAGCTCCATCTCTCCATCTCTCCACCTCGCTTTTATCCTTTAAGACACTCCTTTAAAACTTGCCTCTTTGACCAAACATTTGGTCACCTAACCTAATATCTCCCTTGGTGGTTCAGTGTTATACTTTGTTTCATAATGCTGCTGTGAAGTACCTTGGGATAAGTTCTTGCTGAACTTTGCCAGACATGAATTGTCATTAGCATATCCATGTGGCTTGAAATTTATTATGCTATGCTTTTCCAAGCAAATAATATTTCTGTCCTGGGTTGTGAAATTTCACCACCACTGACGTCAGATTGACTGGACAGTACAGGGTTTACCACATCCCTCCTTTTTGTAAACTAGGTGTATAATTTGCAGCCCTCCAGTGCTCTGTCATCACTCCTATATCAAGAGAGAATTGATAGATTCTGTGCAGTGCTTCTTCCATTTGCACCATTCCTTCTCTCACCAACCCTCAGAATTCCCATCCAGACCGGGTAAATGTTCTAGTTTATTGTGATACAAAAAGTGTTGGATTGAAAGGGGTTAACTGAACCTGTTTGTTCAGTGACTGCAATTAATGTCAGGCTCCATGGACCTTAATTGTGTCACAGAAAGATTTCCCTCTTCTATTAATAAGGAGCTCCGTTCAATGTGTTATCACATAGTGCCAGTGGGAGTATCACATCACTCCCGGCACTAATAGGGATCAGCGGCTCTGGAGAGAGGGAGAGGAAAGATCAGAATCAGAGTACAATAGATTGGAATGTTACAACAATGAGCAGGAGTTTCATCTGGGAGTTTAACTTTCTTTCTGCAGATTATGATCAGTTCTCATTAAACAGTCGGATCTATTACTCACTGAGGAATATTCAATACATTTACTACCCCTTCCTGGCTATTATTGGTGTCCCTAGTAAGTCTCTGTATCTAGCTATTAATTCTATAAACCATGTTTAACTGCATTACCATTCTTGTCATTTCCTCTGCCCTCCTTGCTGCTGTTGTTATTCCTGGCAAATTTCAGTCTCCAGATATTAGCTCAATAAACCATTGCTATGTGCATTAGAGTGCTTGTAATTTACTCTCCCATCTTTGCTGTCTCTGGTAAGTCTCTATTTCCCGCTATGAGATCTGTAAAATTTGTTTCACTGAAATAATGTTCTTGCTATTTAAATTTGGGAAGAGTGCAGTTGTCATTGGTCTCTATAAGAAATTCCATCCACTATCCATGAACCATGATCTCCTCATTGCCAAATATCTGAGGCTGAACCAGACAGTTTGCAACCTCTGTCTTCTATTTAAATCTGAGCTGAGTTCATCTCCATATTCTCACCAACCCTGCCTACTATCACCTCTGTACTAACACACATCTCCACCTCTGCCTCAGCCTATCTGCTGCAGAAACATTCATCTGTGCCTTTGTTAAATATACACTTGACTATTCCAATTCTATCCTGGTCACACTCCCATTTATAAACCTCTATAAACCACAGCCCATCCAGAACTCTGCTACCTGTATTCTAACTCACACCAATCCCAATCACCCATCACCCTTGTGCTCACTGATTTACATTGACTCCCAGTCTGGCAGCACCTTAATTTTATTATTCTCATTCATGTGTTTGAATCCCTCCATGGCCTCACCCCTCCAGTTAGTCCCATTCCCCTGACTGTTCCCATATTCCTTTTGGCCTTATAGTATTTTCTTCAATTAGCTTTAAAAATAAACTTCACCCCCTCTTTATTCTACCACTGACCACGATTTTCAGCTCCACAGCGCCACAGGGCCCAACGTCATGGACGCTTGGATCCATAAAATGGTATGAGCTGAGCTGCCGGTCACTTGCAGTGCTCCATGCTGGACAGGGATTTAGTGCTGGACAGGGATTTAGCCCGGGTTTATCAAGCATGTGCTGGTAGTGTGAGGAAGGGTCTGAATATGGTGCCACTCAGCCATTGCAGCAGCTTTGATATATGTCTTTGAAACTTGGCCTGTGCATGTCCACTGACCACCTGTGTAAGTCATTCTCAGCTGAACATATATTCAGCAGCACGAGGAGCCCCTCTAGTGTTATTTAAAAGGACCAGACATCCAACTTACAGGTGAGGGGCTTTTGACTTACTTTTGCTATTGTAAATTTAGTGGAGGTGCTGTGGATGGTTTTCTGGAGGTTGTGTTGTGAGCTGCTGCAGACATTCAGGGAGGACAGAGGATTTGGTGACCCAACTCTGGACGAGGTATGGGGACTGTAGTTGAAGTATCTCTGGGTCTGTAACATGACCAACAAATGGAGCAGAGGATGTTGAGAGGGGGCGCTCTCTAAAGAGGGAGGAGGAAGGGGCTTTACCCTACCCACCCTGGGTTTTCCAAGAGCACTTCCCCTACCTTACCTTCACCAGGAGCAGTGTGTGAGGTGACTCTGATTCAAAAAGGAGTTAGTCACAGAGCGGTGTCACCTCCTGCAACACATGGAGCCTCACACCAGAGTGAGGACGGAGCTGTCAGTGGACGTTAAGATCACAGTTTCATTGAAACTCTATGTATTTGGATATTTCCAGGCAGGAGCAGGAGACATATCCAGTATAGATTAGTAGAGATTGATGGAGTCACAGCGTCATTTACGACACATAAGGAGGCCATTCGTCCATCATTTCCGGTTCTATGTGGAACAATCCAGTCAGTCTCAATCCCCTGCTCAATCCCCATAGCCCTGCAAGTGCATTTCCTTCAGGTTCCACCCAGTTTCCTTTTGAAGTCATTGATTGTCTCGGCTTCCACCACTCTCATGGGCAGTGAGTTCCAGATCGTTACCATCCACTGTGTTAAAAAGTTCTTCCTCATATTCCACCTGCATCTCTTATCCAAAATGTTCCATTTGTGACCCCTAGTCCGTGTTTCATCACGGGAACAGCTTTTCCTTCAATATCTTATCTAAGCTTATAATAATCGTGTACACCTCTATCAAATCTATCTCAATCCCCATTGCTCCAGGGACAACAAATCCAGCTTCTCCAAACTGACCTTGTAACTAAACCCCCTATCCCTGAAACCATTCTGGTAAATCTCCACTGCACTCTCTCAAGGACCTTTACATCCTTCCTAAAGTGTGGTGATTAGAACTGGACAGAGCTCTCCAGTTCGAGTCGAACCAAAGCATTACAAAGTTTCAGCGTAGCATCTATAACAGCATACCTGGCACAAAAGAAAAAAAAAGGGAAAGGTAGCCAAATTATGGCTTGCAAGGGAAATTAGAGATAACATTAGATCCAAGGAAGAGGCACACAAATTCTCCAGGGAAAAAAAATACAACAGACCTGAGGATTGGGAGCAGTTTTGAATTCAGCAAAGGAGGACATAGGGATTGATTAAGAAGCAGCAAATAGAGTAAGAGAGTAAGCTTGTGGGGGCATAAAAACTGACTGTAAAAGTTTCTATAGGTATGTGAAGAGAAAACAATTGGTGAAGACAAATGTAGGTCCCTTACACTCAGAAACAGGGGAATTTATTATGCGGAACAAAGAAATGGCTGACCATCTAAGTGCATACTTTGATTCTGTCTTCACAAAGGAGGACACAAATATCAAACCAGAAATGTTGGGGAACACAGGGTTTAGTGAGAGATAGGAAGTTAAATAAATCAGTCTTCGTAGAGAAATGGTGTTGGGCCTGATAATCTTAATCCAAGAATAATGAAGGAAGTGACCCTAGAAATAGTGGATGCACTGCTGGACATCTTCCTAGATTCCATGGACTCTGGAACAGTTCCTACAGATTGGACGGTAGCTCATGTAACTCCACTATTTAAAAAGGGATATATAGAGAAAACAGAGAATTATAGACCAATGAGCCTGACGTCGAAAGTGGGGAAAATCCTGGAGCCTTTATCAGAGATTTTATAGCAGAGCACTTGGAGAACAGTGGTAAAATCGGACAAAGTCATCATGAATTTACGAAAATGATATCATGCTTGTCAAATCTACTGGAATTCTTCGATGATGTAACTAGTAGAGTTGATGAGGGGGAGCCAGTGGATATGGTTTATTTGGACATTCAGAAGGCTTTTGACAAAGTACCATAGAAGAGATTAGCGTGTAAAATTAAAGCACATGGGATTGGGGGTAGTTTATTGTGATGGATAGAAAATTGGTTGCCAGACAGGAAACAAAGAGTAGGAACAAATGGGTCATTTTCTGAATGGCAGAACATGAACAGTGGGTACCACAGGGATCGGTGTTAGGACCCCAGCTACGTACAATATATATTAATGATTTAGATGAGGGACCTAAATATAATATCTCGTAATTTTCAGATGACATAAAATTGGGTGGGAGGGTGAGTTGTCAGGAGGATTCATAGAGGCTTCAGTGTGATTTGGGCAAGTTGAGTGAGTGGGAAAATGCATGGAAGATGCAGTATAATTGTGGGCAAATGTGAGGTTATCCACTTTGGTAGCAAAATCAGGAAGGCAGATTATTATCAGAACTGGTATAAACTGAGAGAAGGGAATTATTGATGTTCTCGTACATGAGTTGCTGAAGGTAAACATGCGGGTGTAACAGGCGGTAAAAAGGCAAATGGTATGCTGGCCTTTATAACGAGAGGATTCTTATCCAGGAGCAGGGATGTCTTGCTGCAATTATACAGAGCCTTGGTGAGGTCACATCTGGAATATTGTGTTCAGTTTTGGTCTCCATATATGAGGAAGAAGGTTTTTGCAATAGAGGGAGTGCAGCGAAGGTTTACCAGACTCATTCCTGGAATGGCGGGACTGATGTATGAGGAGAAACTGAGTCGGTTAGGATTATATTTGCTGGAGTTCAGAAGAGTGAGGGAGGGATCTCATAGAAACCTGCCGAATATTAATCAGTCTGGATAGACTAGATGCAGGAAGGATGTTCCCGATGTTGGGATGTCCAGAACCAGGGGTAACAGTCTAAGGATACGGGGTAAACCTTTCAGGACTGAGATGAGGAGAAATTTCTTCACCCAGAGAGTGGTGAGCCTGTGGAATTTGCTACCACAGGGAGCAGTCGAGGCCAAAACATTGTATGTTTTTAAGAAGGAGTTAGATATAGCTCTTGGTTCCAAAGGGATCAAAGGATATGGGGGGAAAAGATTACTGAGTTGGATGATCAGCGATGATCATAACGAATGGCGCAGCAGGCTCGAAGGACCGAATGGCCTACTTCTGCTCCTATTTTCTATGTTTCCATGTTTCCCTGCTTTTGTATCCTTGCCTCCAAGATCTGATATGTTTTGCTAAACACTCTCCTAATATGTCCTGCCACCTGCAATGATAAATGCATATGGAGCCCCAGGTCCCTCTGCTCCTGCACAATGTTCAGAACTGTGCTATTAAGTCTATCTTGCCTTCCTATTCCTTCTGGCAAAAGGCATCACCTCACACTCCTCTGTACTAAATTCCACCTGCCATTTCTCTGTTAATTCTGCTGGATTGTCGATATCCTGTTGCAGGCAGTTTGTCTCATCCTCAGTGTTTGCCACGCATCCAAGTTCGGTGTCATTGGCAAGCCTTGAAATTCTGCTCTGTATTCCAAGATCCAAGTCATTTATATATAGCAAAAAAAAAGTGGTTCCAGCACTGACCCTTGGGGAACATCACTGCCTACCATCCTCCAGTCTGATAAACAACCATTTAACACGACTCACCCTTTTCTTTCCATCAATCAATATTTGATCCAATTGGATGCTAATCCATGTGATTCAATTTTGTTATCCAACATTTTAGAACATAGAACATAGAACAGTACAGCACAGTACAGGCCCTTCGGCCCACGATGTAGTGCCGAACCTTTAACCTACTCTAAGATCAAACTACCTACACACCCTTCATTCTACTATCATCCATGTACCGATCCAAGAGTCACTTAAATGTCCCCAATGTATCTGCTTCTACTACCGCCACTGGCAGTGCGTTCCACGCACCCACCACTCTCTGTGTAAAGAACCTACCTCTGACATCTCCCCAAAACCTTCCTCCAATCATCTTAAAATTATGTCCCCTGGTGATAGCCCTTTCTGCCCTGGGAAAATGTCTCTGGCTATCCAATCTATCTATGCCTCTCATCATCTTGTACCCCTCTGTCAAGTTACCTCTCATCCTTCTTCGTTCCAATGAGAAAAGACCGAGCACCCTCAACCTTTCTTCGTAAGACATGCCCTCCAGTCCAGGCAGCATCCTGGTAAATCTCCTCTGCACCCTCTCGAAAGCTTCCACATCCTTTTGTGTGGTACTTCATCAAACGCTTTCTTAAAATCCATGTAGACCATTCACCACATTCTTTTCATCAACCTGCTCTGTTACTTCATCAAAATAAATTCAATTAGTTCATGAAAACATGATCTGCTTTTTAAAAATCCGTGCAGACAACACTTAATTAACTCAAACATCTCCTAGTGTGTGTTGATTTTTTTCCCGCTGATTTAGTTTCTAAAACCTTCCTCACCACTGATGTTAAACTAACTGACCAGTAGTTGCGAGGCCTGTGTGTTGTCCATTCCCATTGATAATTCTGGGAGATGAGGGTGACCATCAATGTCATCGTTTTTTCGCTCAGCAGGGAGAAGCAGAATGAGAGATCCCGTGGCTTTGTCAGGATAGCGGGAATCCTGATGGTGTAGGTGTCTCTGCGGGGGCCCCATGTCAATGGGGAGAGGTACAGGAACTGAAAGAACTCTCACTCCATTAATGTACAGTTGGTGTGTGAGCATGCCCAGTACATCATGTTGGTGAATGTTCACTACCCTGTCAGCAACCACCATACCTTCATTCTGAAGCAGTCAGCCATTCTCAACACTTAGGGCTTCCATACAGAACCAGAATGTGGCTCCTCGGAGGCAAAGAAAAAAACCGTCCAGACACAGCTCATGTTTCTACATCCCCAAACCACCTACCACCGCCACCCAACCTCCCACAATTAACATGTGTATAATGTGAGCAATGGAGTCACCAGGAACATGGTGGGACAGACCATCGGTGTGCTGAAGCAATGCTTCCAATGTCTGAACCGCACGGGGAGAGCCCTTCAGTACACACTGGAGCAGGTGTCCAAGTTCATGGTGTTCTGCTGCACCCTTCATATCATCACCATCATGTGGACACAGGCATTGGCACCAGGAATCCGGAGGACACCTCAGGAGGAGGAGTAGGACGCAGGGAGGATATTTCCTGGACGCCTTCGAACTAGACAGGCTGTCGGAGAGTCCCTGCTAAGATTTTGTTTCCCATAGGACAACTTCCCTTTCCCACCATGGATCACCCATTCTCCACCATTTCACCCATCTGAGACGCCCCATCACAGTGTCCCCTTGGTCACCATCCTGTAATAAAAACCACCAACATAAACCTTTTCAGTAACATCTTTATCCAACAACACATCCAATTATACAAAAGGAAAATGGAACTATTCACCCTTGTATATTCCCTTAGTCTCTGTCTTGTGCGTTCCCTCGATTTGCCTCGTGCTCCCCAGTGTTTCCCTAGTGACTGCAGCATGGCTGGTGGAAGATTGCTGACTTTCATTCGGGGAGACTGCAGATGACCTTTCAGGATGTCCTCGAGCAGCTCTGGGCCTTGAGTGCTTCGATTCAAACTGTACCACCTCGACATAGGCAGCAGCCCAGTAATGTTCTGATCTGAGTCCTGTGTATTATAACCCATTTGTGACCTCGCTGTCCGGGAGCTGCCACATGCACTATCCTTTCCCCCTGCCCTGGCTGCAGTTCGTGCGTTTTCCGTGAATCAGCATGTGCAGATTCCGACTCTATACCAGCCTCTAAGGCACACACAGTGGATGTATTTGAGCTGGAGGCTGTGAGTATCAGACTAAGTGATGGGGCTTCACCATCAGTCCTGTGCTGATGCTCTCTCTCTCTGTCTCCTGGAGCTGCTGTGACTGGGAAGCTGGCAGTTTTGGGGTACCATTGGGAAGTGTAAAATCAGAAGGGTCGTATTGGGATGAGAGATTGTGGGTGGGTTGGAAAGCAGGAGGTCCATGATCCCACCATCTGCAGCTTGTACATCATCCCAGACAGCAGGATGCGTGGGGAGGTGGGAGTTAAGAAGGGGCATAAGGCAGGAACATAGCATCATCCTGAATGCTCTCGGCGATGCCGGATGCCACGGGCTCTGTCACAGCCGGTCCCATGATGTGAAGAACCATCTCCTCCCTCAAGCTCAGGGGATGAAGGTATGCCTGGTTACTCGCCGGTTCACTTGCTGCTCCCTGTGATTATGGATCACCTTGGCCTGAAAGAAAGAAGGCAGAATATTAATGATTGTTTTACACTGTGTTTTGATGATGTGCCTGCCATAGCTGAATAGCTGTCGGTAATCTGAGGCAGTGAAAGGTGGGTGTGAGGCTGCTATCAGTACAAGGTGTGTGAGGGTGAGGTGGAGTATGTGAATGTTAGGTGTGAGTCCTGAGTGTTAGGGACTGCTGATGGGTGCGTGATGGGGGTGTGGTGCATTGAGCAGTGTGAGAGGTTGGTGATGTTGGGGGTAGGAGATGTCATTTGGAGATTAATTCAATGACATTGCCCACCCGTATGAGCTCATTAAACTTCTTCTGGCTCTGCTGCCAGATTCTCGTGGCGAGAATTCTTGCATTGACCTCCCTGGCCACCTTCACCGATTCCCTTCGGAGGACGTTCCTTGAGAGTCTCCACCCCACCACACGGAAACAGAGCCTCCCTCCTCCTGTCACCCTTCGTAACTAAGACATCCATCCCCACATCCGTGAACCGCAGAACCCTCTGTTGCAGTGTGCTATTTACCTTGTCTCCAATTGCAGAATTCACAGTGAGCAGCAGCAGCCTCCAGTGAATCAATGCATCTCCTCTTTAAGAGGGACAGACTGCGTTTAAAAGCTGAACCTGGCTGAAACATGTGTCAGCCTCACACACCTTTAGGGCCCTGTTAAGCATCCAGACAGACAGCAGCGCAGGTAACCCGGGGTGGCACGTAGAATTCATGGAAATGAGGAGGCAGCAGGAAGTGTGTTTGTCACCTGCCTCAACAGGAACGGGCACGGGCAGATCATGATCCCTCTGCCCAAAAACACGACGTACTCTCTATTTCTATTTGCTGTTCTCTCTTTCACACTTTCTCACACTCTGTCTTTCTCTCTCTCTTCACTCACTTTCTCTTGCTCATAAAATAAGAGATTGATGCAGCACAGAAGAAGGCTATTCGGCCCTTTGTGTCAGTGCTGTCTCTTCGAAAGAGCCATCTAATTAGTTCCTCTTTCCTCCTCTTTCCCCAGACTTCTGTTTTTCTTTTCCTTTTCAAGTATTTGCTAAATTGCCTTTTGAAAGATATTATTGAATCTGCTTCCACCATGTTTTCAGCCAGTGAATTCCAGATCCCAACAACTCGCTGTGGAAGAAAATTCTCCTCATTTCACCTCTGGTTTTTTGTCAATTACCTTCAGCCTGTGTCTTCTTAATACTGAACTTTAGATTTCTGGATTTAGAAATACATCACTCGATCAGGCCCTTCGGCCCACCGAGTCTGTGCTGACCATTAACCACCCACTTATACTAATCCTACACTAATCCCATATTCCTACCACATCCTCACCTGTCCCTATATTCCCCTACCACCTACCTATACTAGGGGCAATTTATAATGGCCAATTTACCTATCAACCTGCACGACTTTTGGCTGAGGGAGGAAACCCACAAACTCCACACAGGCAGTACCCATAATATGAGGCTGCAATGCTTACCACTGCACCACTGTACCAACCCTGTCTCTGACACTGGAAACAGTTTCACATTGATTACCTTATCAAAACCCTTCATAATTTTGAATTTTATATCAAATCTCCCCTTACCTATCACTGCTCTAATGAGAACAATCCCAGCTTTTCGAATCTATCCACGTAACTGTATTCCCAGATCCCTGGTACCATTCTCGTAATTCACCTCTGTATCTTCACTACGTCCTTGACATCCTTACCAATGTGTGGTGATCAGAATTGGACACAATTCTCCATCTGGGACCTAACCAATGATGTATAAATATCAGCATTTCCTCCTGAGTTTTATTACTCTGTGTCTCTCTCTCTAACACCAAGGACACTGCATGCTACTATCTAAGATCTGTGTGTTTACACCCTAGGTCTCTCTAATCATGCACTCACTCTATAATGGTATCATTTATTTTATATTTTTTTCTTCTCATACTTCCTACCCAAATGTCTCACTTCACATTTCAATGTGTTAAATTCCATCTGCCATGTTCCTGCCCATTTCATCAGTCAGTCTCTGTCCTCCTGAAGTCTGTTACTATCCTTCTCACTGTTTATTAACATTTCTGAGTTTCTTTCCATCTGAAAACTTGGACATTACCCCCTCTGTACACAAGCCCACTGCATTAGCATGCAACACCAGGGATCCCAACAGTCACCCTGGGGAACCCCACTGTGTACTTCGCTCCAGCTGAAAAACAGCCATTATTCCCCACTCTCTGATACCTGTCACCTAACTAATTTCTTGCATGCTGGGATTGAAAAAGAAAAAAAAGGACTTCCATTTATGTAGCGCCTTTCATGACTACTGCATGTTCCAAAGCGATTTACAATCAACGTATACTGATAATGCCTACTCACTCTTGTACTGTCGGAAAAAGGGCAGCCAATTTTCGCACAGCAAGATCCCACAAGCAGCAATGTGATCATGACCAGATCTGTTTTTATGATGTTGCTTGATGGATAAATATTGTCCAGGCCACAGGGAATAAATCCCCTGATCTGCTGCTAAATAATCCCACGGGATCATTAGCATCCACCTGAGAGGGCAGATGGGGCCTTGGTTTAACGTTTCATTCGAAAGACTGCTCATCTGATAGCGCAATACTCCCTCAGTACTGTCGCTGCAGTGTCAGCCTTGATTCTTGTGAAAAAGTCATTTCATGACACTTGATCCTGGAAGCTTGTGACTGAAAGTGGAGAGAGCTACAAACTGTGCCTCGGCTGACTTTGGCCCTTTAATCCCATGTGTTTCTAATTGGGTCACACGGCTGTTATATAGTACTTTATCAAACACCTTTTGAAACGATAGGAAAATTGTAAAAGTACAGGCAGGAAAAGTCATAGAAACATATAATAGCATTGCATGGAAGGGGGTCATTTGGTCTATGAAGTCTATGCTCACTCTTTCGATGAGTTTCCAGTGAGTTCCACACCCTGGATCTTTCCCAGATCCTTGAACTTTTCCCCTTAATATCTAACCAAATCACTTTTTGAACCTACTTTTGAATCTGTATCCTTCAGCCTATCATACAATAATTTGCAAATCCGAAACAAAAATTGCATTACAATAATCCCCATGTCAACTCTGCTTCTTTTTTCCAATCACCATAAATCTATGTCCTCTGGTTAATGGCCCCTCATACATTAGAAACATTATATAATTTACATAAACCCTTCATGATGTTAAATATCCCTATCTGATCACCTTGTAAATGTCCCTGCTCCAAGGAAAACAATCGCAGCTACATAACTGTAATCCCTCATCCCTGGAAAAGTTCCAGTAAAACTCTTCTGTCCCCTCTCCAAGGTTTCATGTCCTTCCTAAAGTGTGGTTTCCAGTATTGGACACAATACTCCAGATGGAGCCGGACTAGTCTTTTCTATAGGGTTAACACAATATCCTGGCCAGTCTACTCTGTGTCTCTATTAATCAAGCCGAGTAATCTATTTGCTTTGTGAACTGTTTGTTAACCTGTCCAGCTACTTTCAAAGATTGCATACAAACACCTCAGGTCTCTCTGTTACTCTCAATAGCTTTAAAGTTGTGCCATTCAGCTTGTATTATCCCTGGTCATTCATCCGGAAGAAAATGGGCTTATCAGTGATAGGCAACATGGTTTTGTGCAGGGAAGGTCATGTCTTACCAACTTAATAGAATTCTTTGAGGAAGTGACAAAGTTGATGGATGAGGGAAGGGCTGTAGATGTCATATACATGGACTTCAGTAAGGCGTTTGATAAGGTTCCCCATGGTAGGCTGATGGAGAAAGTGAAGTCGCATGGTGCCCAGGGTGTACTAGCTAGATGGATAAAGAACTGGCTGGTCAACAGGAGACAGAGAGTAGCAGTGGAAGGGAGTTTCTCAAAATGGAGACGTGTGACCAGTGGTGTTCCACAGGGATCCGTGCTGGGACCACTGTTGTTTGTGATATACATAAATGATTTGGAGGAAAGTATAGGTGGTCTGATTAGCAAGTTTGCAGACGACACTAAGATTGGTGGAGTAGCAGATAGTGAAGGGGACTGTCAGAGAATACAGCAGAATATAGATAGACTGGTGAGTTGGGCAGATAAATGGCAGATGGAGTTCAATCAGGGCAAATGCGAGGTGATGCATTTTGGAAGATCCAATTCAAGAGTGAACTATACAGTAAATGGAAAAGTCCTGGGGAAAATTGATGTACAGAGAGATTTGGGTGTTCAGGTCCACTGTTCCCTGAAGGTGGCAACGCAGGTCAATAGAGTGGTCAAGAAGGCATACGGCATGCTTTCCTTCATCGGACGGGGTATTGAGTACAAGAGTTGGCAGGTCATGTTACAGTTGTATAGGACTTTGGTTCGGCCACATTTGGAATACTGCGTGCAGTTCTGGTCGCCACATTACCAAAAGGATGTGGATGCTTTGGAGAGGGTGCAGAGGAGGTTCACCAGGATGTTGCCTGGTATGGAGGGCGCTAGCTATGAAGAGAGGTTGAGTAGATTAGGATTATTTTCATTAGAAAGACGGAGGTTGAGGGGGGACCTGATTGAGGTGTACAAAATCATGAGAGGGAGAGACAGGGTGGATAGCAAGAAGCTTTTTCCCAGAGTGGGGGATTCAATTACAAGGGGACACGAGTTCAAAGTGAGAGGGGAAAGTTTAGGGGGGATATGCGTGGAAAGTTCTTTATGCAGAGGGTGGTGGGTGCCTGGAACACATTGCCAGTGGAGGTGGTAGACTCGGGCACGATAGCGTCTTTTCAGATGTATCTAGACAGATACATGAATGGGCAGGAAGTAAAGAGATACAGACCCTTAGAAAATAGGCGACAGGTTTAGATAGAGGATTTGGATCGGCGTAGGCTTGGAGGGCCGAAGGGCCTGTTCCTGTGCTGTAATTTTCTTTGTTCTTTGTTCTTTGCATGCAGCTCACCATCACCTTCTCAAGGGCAATTATGGATGGGCAATAAATGCTGCCCTAGTCAACGACACCCACATCCCATGAACGGATAATATATATCAAATCTTCTGACAATGTATCTCCTCACACATCTGCCATGCCAATTAAATATTAGGAAGACTGCTGCCGTTGTTTTCAAACCCCACGTCAAAAGTTTCCTAGCTACAGACTGGATCTCTCTCCTTGGCAACTGTCTGAAACTAAAGCAAACTGTTCACAACCTGGTTTCATAGTTGACGCTGCGACGAGCTTCCTGCTAAATATTACTAAAACAGCCTACTTACACTTCCGTATCATCACCCAACTTTGCCCCTCTCTCAGCTCTTCTGCTGATGAAACAGTCCCCCTTGCCTGTGTTACCTGTAGACTCGACTAGTCCAACACACTCCTGGCTGGTCTCCCACATTCTACTCTCCATAACCCTGAGGTGATCCAATGCACTGCTGCCCATGTCCTAACTCACACCAAGTCCTGTTCACCCATTACCCCCTGTACTCACTGACCTACATTGGCTCCTGGTCAGCAACACCTCAATTTTAAAACTCTCAGTCTTCTTTTCAAATCCTTCATTATCTCACTCTTCCTTATCTGTGTAATCTCCTCCAGCCCGACAACCCTCCGAGATATCTGCACTCATCTATTTCTGGCCTCTTGAGCATCTCCGAGTTTAATTGCTCTACCATTGGTGGTCCTACCTTCAGCTGCCGAGGCCCTACGCTCTGGAAGAGTAGAGCAGAACTTCCAGGGAGTAATTCCTGGAAGATAAATGTCAGTGAATTAAACACTAAAATAAAAGCAAAATATTGCGGATGCTGAACACTGGAAATACTCAGTTGGTCTGGCAGCATCTGTGCAGAGAGAAACAGAGTTAATGTTTCAGATCTGTGCCCCTTCATCAGAACTGGTAAACGTTAGAAATGTAACAGTCTTTGAGCAAGTGAAAGAGGGGAAGGGGGAAGAAGAACAAGAAGGAAGGACTGTGATGGGACAGAGAGGGGATAGATTAAATTACAGACTGTTACATTCCTAACGTTTACCAGTTCTGATGAAGGGTCAGAGACCGGAAACATTAACTCTGTTTCTCTCTACACAGATGCTGCCAGACCTGCTGAGTATTTCCAGCACTTTCTGGTCTCATCCCTAAGCTTTTGAATTCTCTCTCCAAACCCTAAATGCAATAAGCTGCACTGAGTCCAGTTTTAGGGAGTCCTGCTTGGACAGAGTACTAAATGCAGTAAAGTTATCGAGAGATTGAATTTTAAGTGATCTAAGAGTCGATCTCTTTCCAACAATTTGTTAATTTTACATTTAGCATTTCACTTAATTTTAAGCTGAATTTGTACTTTATTTCACAATCTGTTTGTGAGAATTGGACAGTTAATTGATGCTGATGGAAAAGGAAGGTCAGTGTCAACTTGGATATAAAACTGACTTAATGACAGAAAACAGTGAGTTGCAGTAAATAGTTGGTATTCAAACTGGAGAAAAATAGACAGTTGTGTTCCCCAAGGGTTAGTGCTAGGAACACTGTTTTATTCTGATATGTATAAATGATTTGGATAATGGCTTACAGAGAAAAATTTCAAAATTTGCAGGTGATACCAAACTTGGAGGCGGGGCAGGCATTGAGGTTGATACCAATCGATGTAAGAGGACACAGATAGGCTAGCAGAATGGGCAGACGAGAGGCAAATGGAATTTAATACAGACAAGTGTCAAGTGATGCATTTTATCAGAAGTAACAGGGAGAGGCAATATACACTTAATGGTAAAGTTCGAAAGAGTGTGCAGAGACAAAGGGACATGGGGTTCATGCACATAGATCCCTGAAGGTGGCAGGATATATTGAGAGAGTCGTCAGTAAAGCATATGGGATCTTGGGCTTCATAGATAGAGGTGGTGAGTTCAGAAGAAGGAAAGTTATGCTGTAACTTTATGAAGCTCTGGTTAGGCCCCAAGTGGAGTACTGCATCCAGTTCTGTTCACCACACTTTAGGAAGGATGTGAGGGTCATTGACAGGGTGTAGAGGAGGGTTACTTTAATGGTTCCAGAGATGGAGGATTTTCAGTACAATATAGTCTGTAAAAGCTGGGATTGTCCTCCTTGGAGTAAAGGAGATTGAGGGGAGATTTGATACATGTATACAAGATGATGACCTGTTTGGATAAGGTAGACAGGAAAAGATGTTCCCATTAGCTTATGGTACAATGACTAGAGTTAAGATTGAGGGCAAGAGTTAAGGGGGATGTGATGAACAACATTTTTACACAACGAGTGGTAATGGCCTGGAAATCATTGCCTCCGAGGGTGGTGGAAGCAGAGAAGGTGAATTATTTCAAAAGGATATTGGAAGAACACTTGATGTTAATAAACTTGCAGGAATATGGAGTCAGAGCTGGGGAATGAGACTGGCTGGATTTATCGACAAAGAGCTGGCATGGACTCGATGAGCAGAATGGCCTAATTCTGTGCTGAAATGACTATGACTCTACGACTCTCTGACAGGGGAATACTATTACTACTTTTAGTTTAGTTTAGAGATACAGCACTGAAACAGGCCCTTCGGCCCACCGAGTCTGTGCGGACTATCAACCACCCGTTTATACTAATCCTACACTAATTCCATATTCCTACCACATCCCCACCTGTCCCGATGTTTCCTTACCACCTACCTATACTACGGGCAATTGCTAATGGCCAATTTACCGATCAACCTGCAAGTCTTTGGCATGTGGGAGGAAACCGGAGCACCCGGAGGAAACCCACGCAAACACAGGGAGAACTGGCAAACTCCACACAGGCAGTACCTAGAATTGAACCCGGGTCACTGGAGCTGTGAGGCTGCGGTGCCAACCACTGCACCACTGTGCCGCCCTATACTGGGAAAGTTTATAATGGACTGGGCAGTATCACCCTGGAGAACCCCGTGATGTAAGTGAAATGTTTGATGCCCCAGAACGTGGTTAACAAATGTCCTTCACAAACAGAGTAAATCAGTTCAGTCCCACTGACACTTCTGGAGTCATTCACAATGGGGAGTAATTTCTCCTCGTTTTCTCTACATAGGACAGCAGTCAGGCTTTTCACTGTGTCCACCACCTCCATGTTGAAAGTCTTGTCAGGGTTAGGTGAGATAAGACACGTTGCCTGGGCGACAGATTTCTTCAATTGTGTTGCTGCTTCTCTGCTCTCTTCAGTCCAACCAGGTTAAATCTGGTCATCATCACCATTAGTTAGTTCATAAAGAGGAGTCACAGTCTCTGCAAATCGAGGGATGAGGGTCCACTGATACCCTGCCAGCCTGAGGATAGGACACAGGGTAGTCTTTGAGGTGGACAGGGGTAGATACTGGATGAGGGTCCACTGATACCCCAGCAGCCTGAGGATAGGACACAGGGCAGGACTTTGAGGTGAACAGGGGTAGACACTGGATGGTCTCGACCTGACGCTGGTGTGGGCTGATGCAGGATGATCTGATCTGGGCACGTAGAAAGGTGACACGGTCTTGCACCAGCTGGGCCTTACGTGGATGTTCTTTTAGTCCAGCTCCCAAAGTCACTGCAGTAGTTCCTGTAAAAGGGTTAAATGTGTGGACACGGTGATGAGAAGATCATCGACATATTGCAGCGAGCAGGAAGACTGTGAAAAGCTCAGAAGGGACCCGGCTACACGTTTGTTGAAAATAGTGGGGTTATTGTGGAACCCCTTGTGACAGACATGTCCAGGAGTACCTCTGGTCCTCAGAAGTGAATGTGAATTTAATTTGTTTCTCTAGTTTTACTGGGATACTCCAATAAACATTAGAGATATCCAGGGTGGAGAAGACAGCCCTGCCACTGAGAATCCGGGAGAGTAGGGTGGGTGTCTATCAGACAACCGGGTTCACGCAGGGTTGACTGAATTGAGTTTGTGGTGGTCAATAGTCAGTCACCAGCTGCCATCCGGCTTTCCAACCAGTCAAATCGGGCAGTTAGAAGGGAACATGGCTTCGTGAACTGCACCCTGGTATAACAATGATTGATAGTGTCTGGAATGCATGACATAATCTCAGCTCGGTAAGAATACTGCTTCATGGATCATGCAATGGTCAGTTAATTTCTTCGGGTCTGCTCATGTTTGCACAGTTATCTTTATGGGTTGTGGATACACTCGACACGGACTCGAGAATCGCCTGTACCTCAGGGTGATCAGAGCTGTCTGGTTCCCACTCCTCTGATATTTTAATCATGAATATTGAGGGTGCACTGGACACCAGAGTAGGGGTATGTTTTAATGTTCTACAATATACAAATATAGGGATAATCAATTACTGCTGATAACCTTTGAGCACATTACTGCCCAGTAGTCCCTGTCCATTGTGCAGGATCATATAAAAGGGAGGCAGGACTTTGACATGAGCTGTGTTCCCTCTCCTACTCCAATGTAAGATCTGATCCAGGGTCACAGATTAACCAAAAGGAGGTCGAAGGGTCACAAGCAGTTTATTGAGGAGTAACAGTTCAAATACAGCACAAAATCAGAATAAACATAGTGGACATACGGCCTGTGGCAGGTGAGAAAGGCTTTCTGGCTATGGATCAAATGTAAGAAGCTATTATTAAAGACGTTATCGCAGGACACACAGAATAATTCAAGGTGATCAGGCAGAGTCAACATGCTTTTGTGAAACGGAAACCATGTTTAACCAATTTATTGAAGTTCTTTGAAGAAGTAACAGGTGCTGTGGATAAAGGGGAACTGGTGGATGTACTATACTTAGATTTCCAGAAGGGATTTCATAATGTGCCACATCAAAGTTCATTGCGGAATATAAAAGCTCATGGTGTAGGGGGCAACCTATTGGCTTGGATAGAAGATTGGCTAGCTAACAGGAAACAGAGAGTAGGCTTAAATGGATCATTTTCTGTTTGGCAAGATGTAACGAGTGGTGTGTCACAGGGATCAGCGCGGGTACCTTAGCTCTTTACAATTTATATAAATCACTTGGATGAAGGGGCCAAAGGTATGTTTGCTAAATTTGCTGATGACAGAAACGTCGGTCAGACAGTATGTTGTGACGTGGACACAAGTGAACCACAAAGGGGTAGATAGATTGAGTGATTGGGCAAAGATCTGGTAAATGGAGTATAATGTGGGAAAATATGAAATTGTCCATTTTGGCAGGAAGAATAAAAATTAAGCATATAATCACAATGGTGAGAGATTTCAGAGCTCTACCATCCAGGGGGAACTGAGAGTCCTTGTGCATGAATTGTAAAAGGTTAATATGTAGGTATTGCAAGTCATTAGGAAAACTAATAGAATGTTATCGTCCAATGCAGGAGGAATTGAATACAAATGTAGGGAGGTTATGTTTCAGTTATATAGGGAGACCACTTCTGGAATACTGTGCACAGTATTGGTCTCCTCATTTAAGGACAGGTGGAAATGCATTCGAAGCAGTTCAGAGATGGTTTACTAGACTAATGCCTGGAATGGGGGTGTTCTCTAATGAGGAAAGGCTGGACAGGCTAGGCTTATGTCAGCTGGAGTTTAGAAGAGTAAGAGGCGACTTGATTGAAACTTATAAGATTCTGAGTGTGGGACAGAGCAAATGAGGCCGACAGAGAGAGAAAGAACGAGAGAGAGAGAGCTCAATTCAGCTGCTGCTAAAAACCTCATCCATGCCTTTTTTATCTCGAGACTTGACTATTCGAACACACTCCTGGCTGGTCTCCCACATCCTACTCTCTGTAACCTGTGGTCATCCAAAACTCTGCTGCCATCTTCTAATTTGCACCAAATTCTGTTCATCCAACATCCCTGTGCTGACTGCCCTACATTGGCTCTTGGTCCAGTAACACCTCAATTTTAATATTCTCACTCATGTGATCAAATCCCTCCATGTCCTCACCCCTCTGATTATCCCAATCCCCTGTTCATTTCCAATGTTCCTGAAACTTGTTCCTCTTAAAAATCTTTTTTCCAATTCCGGCTTAAAAGTGAGTTTCTTTCCCTCTGCCTCTCTTCATATAACATAGAACATAGAGCATAGAACAGTACAGCACAGTACAGGCCCTTCGGCCCACGATGTTGTGCCGAACCTTTAACCTACTCTAAGATCAAACTAACTACCTACCCTTCATTCTCCTATCATCCATGTACCGATCCAAGAGTCGCTTAAATTTCCCTAATGTATCTGCTTCTACTACCACCACTGGCAGCGCATTCCACACACCCACCACTCTCAGTGTAAAGAACCTACCTCTGACATCTCCCTGAAACCTTCCTCCAGTCACCTTAAAATTATGCCCACTAGTGATAGCCCTTTCCACCTGGGAAAAAGTCTCTGACTATCCACTCTATCTATGCCTCTCATCATCTTGTACCCCTCGATCAAGTCACCTCTCATCCTTCTTCGCTCCAATGAGAAAAGCCCTAGCTCCCTCAATCTTTCTTCATAAGACATGCCCTCCAGTCCAGGCAGCATCCTGGTAAATCTCCTCTGCACCCTCTCTAAAGCATCCATACCCTTCCTATAATGAGGCGACCAGAACTGAACACAATATTCCAAGTGTGGTCGAACCAGGGCCTTATAGAGCTGCAGCATAACCTCGCAGCCCTTAAACTCAATCCCCCGTTAATGAAAGCCAACACACCATACGCCTTCTTAACAACCCTATCAACTTGGGTGGCTACTTTGAGGGATCTACGGACGTGGACCCCAAGATCCCTCTGTTCCTGCGCACTGCCAAGAATCCTGTCTTTAAGCCTGTATTCTGCATTCAAATTCGACCTTCCAAAATGAATCACTTCACACTTTTCCAGGTTGAACTCCATCTGCCACTTCTCAACCCAGCTCTGCATCCTGTCAATGTCCCGTTGCAACCTACAACAGCCTTCCACACTATCCACAACTCTAGCAACCTTCGTGTCATCGGCAAACTTGCTAACCCAGCCTTCCACTTCCTCATCCAAGTCATTTATAAAAATCACAAAGAGCAGAGGTCCCAGAACAGATCCCTGCAGAACACCACTGGTCACCGAGCTCCATGCTGAATACTTTCCATCTACTAACACCCTCTGTCTTCTATGGGCCAGACAATTTTGTATCCAGACAGCCACAGTGTGGTTTTCCTGACCACACATTTCATCTCTCCTGCTGCACTCATGCTGTGGAAGCTTGGATCCATAAAATGGTGTGAGCTGCACTGCCGGTCACATCCAGCACATTGTACAGGACACCCAGGCTGGCCGGGGTGCTCGTGTCGGTGTAACGTGTGTGTGTCTGTAGTGTGAGGAGAGGTCTGAATATGAAGTCGATCAGCCATTTCAGCAACTTTGATGTACGTCTTTGATACTTGGTCCTTGCATGTATACTGACCACCTGTGTTAGTCACTCTCAGCTGAACATACATTCAGCAGCACGAGGATCCCCCTCTAGTGTTAGTTAAAAGGACCAGGCGTCCAACTTGCAGGTGAGGGGCTTTTGACTTACTTCTGTTATTACAAAGTTAGTGGAGGTGCTGTGGATGGTTTTCTGGAGGTTGTGTTATGAGCTGCTGCAGACATTCAGGGAGGAGAGAGGACTTGGTGACACAACTCTGTACGATAAATGGGGACTGTAGTTACAGTGTCTCTGCGTCTGTAACATGATCAACAAATGGAGCAGAAGCTGCAGAGAGAGGGAAAGCTCTGGAAAGAAAGAGGAGGAATGGCCTCTGCCCTACCCACCCTGGGTTTCCAAGAGCAAAAAGGGCAGTGGTCCTAATATTGAGCCCAGGGGAACACCACTGTATACTCCCATTGAGTCTGAACAACAACCTTTCACCACTTCTCTCTGTTTACTGTTCCTTAGCCAATGTTATATCCACACTTTCACTGTACCTTTAATCCACAGTGTTCAGTTTTCCTAACCTGTCTATTGAATGTCACTTGATCGAACACCTTTTGAAAGTCCATATGTATAACTTCAATCACACCACCCTCATCAACCCTCTCCATTGTTTTATCAAAGAACACCATCAAGTTCACCTCAGCACCACCTCTCTCCATTCCTCCACTGTTGTTAAATTATCAGACTGATTATCCGACACCCAGTACTGGATGACCAGAAATTTCCTCCAATTAAATATTGGGAAGACTGAAGCCATTGTTTTAACTCCCCACTCCAACTCTGTTCCCTTGCTATTGATTCCATCCCTCTTCCTGGTGACAGTCTGAGATTCAGACAATATGTTTACAGCCTTGGTGTCACATTTCACCACAAAATGAGCTTTAACCTCATTTTCAGGGGATCATTACAACCGCCTATTGCCACCTCAGTAACATCGCCTGACTTCACCCCTGTGTCAGCCCATCTGCTGCTGAAACCTCATTCATGCCTTTGTCACCTCTCGATGTGACTATTCCAACTCACTCCTGGCTGATCTCCCACATCTACTCTCTGTAAACTTGAGGTCATCCAAAACTCTGCTGCCCATGTCTTAGCTCACACCAAGTCCCGTTTATATCTCACTGACCGACATTGGCTCCCAGTCAAGCAATATCTTGATTTTAAAATTCTCATCCTTGTTGTCATATCTCTCAATAGCCTCGCCCCTCCCTATCTCTGTAATCTCCTCCAGCTCCAGAACCCATCGAGACATCTGTGCTCCTCTAATTCTGGTCTCTTTTACATCCGTTATTTTAATCACTGCACCACTGGCGACCGTGCCTTCAGCTGCCGGGGCCCAAGCTGCAGTATCCTCCATACACATCTCCGCCTCTGCACCTCTCCATCTCACTTTCCTCCTTTAAGACATTCCTTGTAACCTTCCTCTTTGGCTAAGCTGTTGGTCCTTTGACTTAATATCTCCTGTTGTATCTCAGTTCGCACTTTGCTTCATAATGCTCCTGTGAAGCACCTTGGGATGTTTTATAACATTAAAGGCAATATCTAAATATAAATTGTTGTTGTTGTTGTTGTTTGCCAGACATCAATAGTCTTTAGCATATCCAGGTTGCTAACCATTTACTATCCAATGTTTTTCCAAGCAACAAGTATTTTTCTCTTGGGTTGTCACGTCTACAAATGTCCCCAGTCGTGACACTAGTCTGACTGGTCAGTAATTACAGCATTTATCGCATATCTCCTTTTTTAAACAGGATGTAAGATTTACAATCCTCCAATCCTCTGTCATCACACCCATATCCAAGGAGGATTGGAAGATTCTGGCCAGTGCCTCTGCTATTTCCACTATTCCTTCCCTCAGAAACCCCTATACATCCATTCAGACTAGGTAAGAGTTCCAGTTTATTGTGGTTCAAAAAGGTGTTGGATAGAAAGGTGTTAACTGAAACTGTTTGTTCAGTGACTGTAATTAATGTCAGTCTCCATGGACCCTGATTGTGTCACAGGAGGGTTTCCCTCTCCTATTAATATGGTACTCCTTTCGATGTGTTATCCCATACTGTCAGCGGGAGCATCACGCCCGGCACTCACAGGGATCAGCGGCTCCAGAGAGAGGGAGAGGATAGATCAGAATCTGAGAACAATGGATCAGAGTCTGAGAACAATGGGTCAGAATCTGAGAACAATGGGTCAGAATCTGAGAACAATGGGTCAGAATCTGAGAACAATGGATCAGAGTCTGAGAACAATGGGTCAGAGTCTGAGAACAATGGGTCAGAATCTGAGAACAATGGGTCAGAATCTGAGAACAATGGGTCAGAGTCTGAGAACAATGGGTCAGAGTCTGAGAACAATGGGTCAGAGTCTGAGAACAATGGGTCAGAATCTGATAACAATGGGTCAGAGTCTGAGAACAATGGGTCAGAATCTGATAACAATGGGTCAGAGTCTGAGAACAATGGGTCAGAATCTGAGAACAATGGGTCAGAATCTGAGAACAATGGGTCAGAATCTGAGAACAATGGATCAGAGTCTGAGAACAATGGGTCAGAATCTGAGAACAATGGGTCAGAATCTGAGAACAATGGGTCAGAATCTGAGAACAATGGGTCAGAATCTGGGAACAATGGGTCAGAATCTGAGAACAATGGGTCAGAATCTGAGAACAATGGGTCAGAATCTGAGAACAATGGGTCAGAGTCTGAGAACAATAGATTGGAATGTTACAACAATGAGCAAGAGTTTATCCTCAGAACTTCACGATCTTTCTACACATTATGATCGGTTCTCATTAGACTTTCGCATCAACCTCGCACTTCGGATTGCTCAATACATTTATTATCCCATCCTCAGTCTTGTTGGTGTCCCTGGTTAGTATCTGTTTCCAGGTATTTATTCCTTAAACCATGATTAACTGCATTACTGCTCCTGTAATTTTCTCTGCCCTCCTTGCTGCTGTTGTTATTTCTGCTGAATCTCTATCTCCAGAAATCAGCTGTATAAACCACTGCTAACGGTATTTCAGTTCTTGTAATTTACTCTCTCCTCTTTGCTGCTGATACTGTCTCTATTTCCAGCTAGGAGATCTGTAAACCCTGTTTACTGAAATACTGTTCTGGAACGTAAATTGTGGGAAGAGAGAAGACAGTGTCATTGGTCCATTGGTCTCCATCACAAACTACATCCCCTATCTGTGAACCACATAACCGATCCTGAGGCTGAACCAGACAGTTTACAACCTCTGTGTTATATTTTTACCTTACTTGAGTTCATCTCCAAATTCTCTCCATCACCAACCCTGTCTACTACCACCTGAGTAATATCACTCGTCTCCACTTCTGCCTCAGCCCATCTGCTGCATAAACCCTCATATGTGCCTTTGTTAAATCCACACTTGAGTATTCCGAATCTATCCTGGTCACCCTCCCAGTTATAAACCTCCATAAACCACAGCCCATCCAGAACTCTGATGCCTGTATCTTAACTCACACCAAATCCCGATCACCCATCACCCCTGTGCTCACTGATCTACAATGGCTCTCGGTTTGGCAGCACCTTAATTTTAATATTCTCATTCTTGAGTCTGTATCCCTCCATGGCCTCACCACTCCATTAGTCCCATTCTCTTGTGCATTTCCCATATTTCTGCAAATAATATGCCTTCAATTTTTTCTCAATTCTCTTTTTAAAGTGAATTTCTTTCTCTCTGTATCTGTTCCCAGCCACGATTTTCAACTCTACAGACCCACTGGTGCTGAGGGCGCAGAAGATGGGACCCATAAAATGATGCGAACCACACAGCCGGCCACTTTTAGTGTGGTCAGCACAGTGTCCCATGGTGGGCAGTACACTCGTGTGGTCAGCACAGTGCCCAATGGTGGACAATGCTCTAGTATGGTCAGCAAAATGCCCCACGCTGGACAGAGCTCCAAAATGGTCAGCACAGTGCCCCATGCTGGACAGGGCTCTAGTATGGTCAGCACAATGCCCCATGCTGGACAGGGCTCTAGTATGGTCAGCACAATGCCCCATGTTGGACAGAGCTCTAGTATGGTCAGCACAATGCCCCATGCTGGACAATGCTCTAGTATGGTCAGCACAATGCCCCATGCTGGACAGGGCTCTAGTATTATCAGCACAATGCCCCATGCTGGACAGGGCTCTTGTATGGTCAGCACAATGCCCCATGCGGGACAGAGCTCTAGTATGGTCAGCACAGTGCCCCATGCTGGACAGGGCTCCAGTATGGTCAGCACAATGCCCCATGCTGGACAGAGCTCTAGCATGGTCAGCACAATGCCCCATGCTGGACAGAGCTCTAGTATGGTCAGCACAATGCCCCATGCTGGACAGAACTCTAATATGGTCAGCACAATGCCCCATGCTGGACAGAGCTCTAGTATGGTCAGCACAATGCCCCATGCTGGACAATGCTCCATTATGGTCAGCACAATGCCCCATGCTGGACAGGGCTCTAGTGTGGTCAGCACAGTGCCCCATGCTGGACAGGGCTCTAGTATGGTCAGCACAGTGCCCCATGCTGGACAGAGCTCTAGTATTATCAGCACAATGCCCCATGCTGGACAGGGCTCTAGTGTGGTCAGCACAATGCCCCATGCTGGACAGAGCTCTAGTATGGTCAGCACAATGCCCCATGCTGGACAGAGCTCTAGTATGGTCAGCACAATGCCCCATGCTGGACAGAGCTCTAGTATTATCAGCACAATGCCCCATGCTGCACAGGGCTCTAGTATGGTCAGCACAATGCCCCATGCTTCACAGGGCTCTAGTATGGTCAGCTCAATGCCCCATGCTGGACAATGCTCCAGTATGGTCAGCACAATGCCCCATGCTGGACAGGGCTCTAGTGCGGTCAGCACAATGCCCCATGCTGGACAGAGCTCTAGTATTATCAGCACAGTGCCCCATGCTGGACAGGGCTCTAGTATTATCAGCACAGTGCCCCATGCTGGACAGGGCTCTAGTATTATCAGCACAATGCCCCATGCTGGACAGGGCTCTAGTATTATCAGCACAGTGCCCCATGCTGGACAGAGCTCTAGTATGGTCAGCACAATGCCCCATGCTGGACAGAGCTCTAGTATGGTCAGCACAATGCCCAATGCTGGACAAAACTCTAATATGGTCAGCACAGTGCCCCATGCTGGACAGGGCTCTAGTATGGTCAGCACAATGCCCCATGCTGGACAGAGCTCTAGTATGGTCAGCACAATGCCCCATGCTGGACAGAGCTCTAGTATGGTCAGCACAATGCCCCATGCTGGACAGAGCTCTAGTATGGTCAGCACAGTGCCCCATGCTGGACAGAGCTCTCGTATTATCAGCACAATGCCCCATGCTAGACAGGGCTCTAGTCTTGTCAGCACAATGCCCCATGCTGGACAGAGCTCTAGTATTATCAGCACAATGCCCCATGCTGGACAGAGCTCTAGTATGGTCAGCACAGTGCCCCATGCTGGACAGGGCTCTAGTATGGTCAGCACAATGCCCCATGCTGGACAGAGCTCTAGTATGGTCAGCACAGTGCCCCATGCTGGACAGGGCTCTAGTATGGTCAGCACAATGCCCCATGCTGGACAGAGCTCTAGTATGGTCAGCACAGTGCCCCATGCTGGACAGGGCTCTAGTATGGTCAGCACAATGCCCCATGCTGGACAGAGCTCTAGTATGGTCAGCACAGTGCCCCATGCTGGACAGGGCTCTAGTATGGTCAGCACAGTGCCCCGTGCTGGACAGGGCTCTAGTGTGGTCAGCACAATGCCCCATGCTGGACAGAGCTCTAGTATTATCAGCACAATGCCCCATGCTGGACAGGGCTCTAGTATAGTCAGCACAGTGCCCCATGCTGGACAGAGCTCTAGTATTATCAGCACAATGCCCCATGCAGGACAGAGCTCTAGTATGGTCAGCACAATGCCCCATGCGGGACAGAGCTCTAGTATGGTCAGCACAGTGCCCCATGCTGGACAGGGCTCCAGTATGGTCAGCACAATGCCCCATGCTGGACAGGGCTGTAGTGTGGTCAGCACAGTGCCCCATGCTGGACAGAGCTCTAGTATGGTCAGCACAATGCCCCATGCTGGACAGAGCTCTAGTATGGTCAGCACAATGCCCCATGCTGGACAGAGCTCTAGTATGGTCAGCACAATGCCCCATGCTGGACAATGCTCCAGTATGGTCAGCACAATGCCCCATGCTGGACAGGGCTCTAGTGTGGTCAGCACAGTGCCCCATGCTGGACAGGGCTCTAGTATGGTCAGCACAGTGCCCCATGCTGGACAGAGCTCTAGTATTATCAGCACAATGCCCCATGCTGGGCAGAGCTCTAGTATGGTCAGCACAATGCCCCATGCTGGACACGGCTCTAGTATGGTCAGCACAATGCCCCATGCTGGACAGAGCTCTAGTATGGTCATCACAATGCCCCATTCTGGACAGGGCTCTAGTGTGGTCAGCACAGTGCCCCATGCTGGACAGAGCTCTAGTATTATCAGCACAATGCCCCATGCTGGACAGAGCTCTAGTATGGTCAGCACAATGCCCCATGCTGGACAGAGCTCTAGTATGGTCAGCACAATGCCCCATGCTGGACAGGGCTCTAGTATGGTCAGCACAATGCCCCATGCTGGACAGAGCTCTAGTATGGTCAGCAATATGCCCCATGCTGGACAGGGCTCTAGTGTGGTCAGCACAGTGCCCCATGCTGGACAGGGTTCTAGTATGGTCAGCACAGTGCCCCATGCTGGACAGAGCTCTAGTATTGTCAGCACAATGCCCCATGCTGGACAGAGCTATAGTATGGTCAGCACAGTGCCCCATGCTGGACAGGGCTCTAGTATGGTCAGCACAATGCCCCATGCTGGACAATGCTCCAGTATGGTCAGCACAATGCCCCATGCTGGACAGGGCTCTAGTGTGGTCAGCACAGTGCCCCATGCTGGACAGGGCTCTAGTATGGTCAGCACAATGCCCCATGCTGGACAGGGCTCTAGTATTATCAGCACAATGCCCCATGCTGGACAGAGCTCTAGTGTGGTCAGCACAATGCCCCATGCTGGACAGAGCTCTGGTATGGTCAGCACAATGCCCCATGCTGGACAGGGCTCTAGTATGGTCAGCACAATGCCCCATGCTGGACAGGGCTCTAGTATGGTTAGCACAGTGCCACATGCTGGACAGGGCTCTAGTATGGTCAGCACAGTGCCCCATGCTGGGCAGAGCTCTAGCATGGTCAGCACAATGCCCCATGCTGGACAGAGCTCTAGTATGGTCAGCACAATGCCCCATGCTGGACAGAGCTCTAGTATGGTCAGCACAATGCCCCATGCTGGACAGAGCTCTAGTATGGTCAGCACAATGCCCCATGCTGGACAGAGCTCTAGTATGGTCAGCACAGTGCCCCATGCTGGACAGAGCTCTCGTATTATCAGCACAATGCCCCATGCTAGACAGGGCTCTAGTCTTGTCAGCACAATGCCCCATGCTGGACAGAGCTCTAGTATTATCAGCACAATGCCCCATGCTGGACAGAGCTCTAGTATGGTCAGCACAGTGCCCCATGCTGGACAGGGCTCTAGTATGGTCAGCACAATGCCCCATGCTGGACAGAGCTCTAGTATGGTCAGCACAGTGCCCCATGCTGGACAGGGCTCTAGTATGGTCAGCACAATGCCCCATGCTGGACAGAGCTCTAGTATGGTCAGCACAGTGCCCCATGCTGGACAGGGCTCTAGTATGGTCAGCACAATGCCCCATGCTGGACAGAGCTCTAGTATGGTCAGCACAGTGCCCCATGCTGGACAGGGCTCTAGTATGGTCAGCACAGTGCCCCGTGCTGGACAGGGCTCTAGTGTGGTCAGCACAATGCCCCATGCTGGACAGAGCTCTAGTATTATCAGCACAATGCCCCATGCTGGACAGGGCTCTAGTATAGTCAGCACAGTGCCCCATGCTGGACAGAGCTCTAGTATTATCAGCACAATGCCCCATGCAGGACAGAGCTCTAGTATGGTCAGCACAATGCCCCATGCGGGACAGAGCTCTAGTATGGTCAGCACAGTGCCCCATGCTGGACAGGGCTCCAGTATGGTCAGCACAATGCCCCATGCTGGAAAGGGCTGTAGTGTGGTCAGCACAGTGCCCCATGCTGGACAGAGCTCTAGTATGGTCAGCACAATGCCCCATGCTGGACAGAGCTCTAGTATGGTCAGCACAATGCCCCATGCTGGACAGAGCTCTAGTATGGTCAGCACAATGCCCCATGCTGGACAATGCTCCAGTATGGTCAGCACAATGCCCCATGCTGGACAGGGCTCTAGTGTGGTCAGCACAGTGCCCCATGCTGGACAGGGCTCTAGTATGGTCAGCACAGTGCCCCATGCTGGACAGAGCTCTAGTATTATCAGCACAATGCCCCATGCTGGACAGAGCTCTAGTATGGTCAGCACAATGCCCCATGCTGGACACGGCTCTAGTATGGTCAGCACAATGCCCCATGCTGGACAGAGCTCTAGTATGGTCATCACAATGCCCCATTCTGGACAGGGCTCTAGTGTGGTCAGCACAGTGCCCCATGCTGGACAGAGCTCTAGTATTATCAGCACAATGCCCCATGCTGGACAGAGCTCTAGTATGGTCAGCACAATGCCCCATGCTGGACAGAGCTCTAGTATGGTCAGCACAATGCCCCATGCTGGACAGGGCTCTAGTATGGTCAGCACAATGCCCCATGCTGGACAGAGCTCTAGTATGGTCAGCAATATGCCCCATGCTGGACAGGGCTCTAGTGTGGTCAGCACAGTGCCCCATGCTGGACAGGGTTCTAGTATGGTCAGCACAGTGCCCCATGCTGGACAGAGCTCTAGTATTGTCAGCACAATGCCCCATGCTGGACAGAGCTATAGTATGGTCAGCACAGTGCCCCATGCTGGACAGGGCTCTAGTATGGTCAGCACAATGCCCCATGCTGGACAATGCTCCAGTATGGTCAGCACAATGCCCCATGCTGGACAGGGCTCTAGTGTGGTCAGCACAGTGCCCCATGCTGGACAGGGCTCTAGTATGGTCAGCACAATGCCCCATGCTGGACAGGGCTCTAGTATTATCAGCACAATGCCCCATGCTGGACAGAGCTCTAGTGTGGTCAGCACAATGCCCCATGCTGGACAGAGCTCTGGTATGGTCAGCACAATGCCCCATGCTGGACAGGGCTCTAGTATGGTCAGCACAATGCCCCATGCTGGACAGGGCTCTAGTATGGTCAGCACAGTGCCACATGCTGGACAGGGCTCTAGTATGGTCAGCACAGTGCCCCATGCTGGGCAGAGCTCTAGCATGGTCAGCACAATGCCCCATGCTGGACAGAGCTCTAGTATGGTCAGCACAATGCCCCATGCTGGACAGAGCTCTAGTATGGTCAGCACAATGCCCCATGCTGGACAGAGCTCTAGTATGGTCAGCACAATGCCCCATGCTGGACAGAGCTCTAGTATGGTCAGCACAGTGCCCCATGCTGGACAGAGCTCTCGTATTATCAGCACAATGCCCCATGCTAGACAGGGCTCTAGTCTTGTCAGCACAATGCCCCATGCTGGACAGAGCTCTAGTATTATCAGCACAATGCCCCATGCAGGACAGAGCTCTAGTATGGTCAGCACAGTGCCCCATGCTGGACAGGGCTCTAGTATGGTCAGCACAATGCCCCATGCTGGACAGAGCTCTAGTATGGTCAGCACAGTGCCCCATGCTGGACAGGGCTCTAGTATGGTCAGCACAGTGCCCCATGCTGGACAGGGCTCTAGAGTGGTCAGCATAGTGCCCCATGCTGGACAGAGCTCTAGTATGGTCAGCACAATGCCCCATGCTGGACAGAGCTCTAGTATGGTCAGCACAATGCCCCATGCTGGACAGGGCTCTAGTATGGTCAGCACAGTGCCCCATGCTGGACAGGGCTCTAGTATGGTCAGCACAATGCCCCATGCTGGACAGAGCTCTAGTATGGTCAGCACAATGCCCCATGCTGGACAGAGCTCTAGTATGGTCAGCACAATGCCCCATGCTGGACAGCGCTCTAGTATAGTCAGCACAATGCCCCATGCTGCACAGCGCTCTAGTATGGTCAGCACAATGCCCCATGCTGGACAGAGCTCTAGTATGGTCAGCACAGTGCCCCATGCTGGACAGAGCTCTAGCATGGTCAGCACAATGCCCCATGCTGGACAGGGCTCTAGTATAGTCAGCACAATGCCCCATGCTGCACAGGGCTCCAGTATGGTCAGCACAATGCCCCATGTTGGACAGAGCTCCAGTATTATCAGCACAATGCCCCATGCTGGACAGGGCTCTAGTGTGGTCAGCACAGTGCCCCATGCTGGACAGGGCTCTAGTGTGGTCAGCACAATGCCCCATGCTGGACAGGGCTCTAGTATGGTCAGCACAGTGCCCCATGCTGGACAGAGCTCTAGTATAGTCAGCACAATGCCCCATGCTGCACAGGGCTCTAGTATGGTCAGCACAATGCCCCATGCTGGACAGAGCTCTAGTATGGTCAGCACAGTGCCCCATGCTGGACAGAGCTCTAGTATGGTCAGCACAATGCCCCATGCTGGACAGGGTTCTTGTATGGTCAGCACAATGCCCCATGCTGGACAGGGCTCTAGTATAGTCAGCACAATGCCCCATGCTGGACAGGGCTCCAGTATGGTCAGCACAGTGCCCCATGCTGGACAGAGCTCTAGTATGGTCAGCACAATGCCCCATGCTTGACACGGCTCTAGTATGGTCAGCACAGTGCCCCATGCTGGACAGAGCTCCAGTATGGTCAGCACAATGCCCCATGCTGGACAGGGCTCTAGTATGGTCAGCACAATGCCCCATGCTGGACAGGGCTCTAGTGTGGTCAGCACAATGCCCCATGCTGCACAGGGCTCTAGTATGGTCAGCACAATGCCCCATGCTGGACAGAGCTCTAGTATGGTCAGCACAATGCCCCATGCTGGACAGGGCTCTAGTGTGGTCAGCACAATGCCCCATGCTGGACAGGGCTCTAGAGTGGTCAGCACAGTGCCCCATGCTGGACAGGGCTCTAGTATGGTCAGCACAATGCCCCATGCTGGACAGGGCTCTCGTATGGTCAGCACAATGCCCCATGCTGGACAGGGCTCTAGTATGGTCAGCACAATGCCCCATGCTGGACAGGGCTCTAGTATTATCAGCACAATGCCCCATGCTGGACAGGGCTCGAGTATGGTCAGCACAATGCCCCATGCTGGACATTGCTCTAGTATTATCAGCGCAATGCCCCATGCTGGACAGGGCTCTAGTATGGTCAGCACAATGCCCCATGCTGGACAGGGCCCGAGTATGGTCAGCACAATGCCCCATGCTGGACAGGGCCCGAGTATGGTCAGCACAATGCCCCATGCTGGACAGAGCTCTAGTATGGTCAGCACAATGCCCCATGCTGGACAGAGCTCTAGTATGGTCAGCACAATGCCCCATGCTGGACAGAGCTCTAGTATGGTCAGCACAATGCCCCATGCTGGACAGAGCTCTAGTATGGTCAGCACAATGCCCCATGCTGGACAGGGCTCTAGTGTGTTCAGCACAATGCCCCATGCTGGACAGGGCACTAGTGTGGTCAGCACAGTGCCCCATGCTGGACAGGGCTCTTGTATGGTCAGCACAATGCCCCATGCTGGACAAGGCTCTAGTATGGTCAGCAAAGTGCCACATGCTGGACAGGGCTCTAGTATGGTCAGCACAATGCCCCATACTGGACATGGCTCTTGTATGGTCAGCACAATGCCCCATGCTGGACAGGGCTCTAGTGTGGTCAGCACATTGCCTCATGCTGGTCAGGGCTCTAGTATGGTCAGCACAATGCCCCATGCTGGACAGGGATCTAGTATGGTCAGCACAGTGCCCCATGCTGGACAGGGCTCTAGTGTGGTCAGCACAATGCCCCATGCTGGACAGGGCTCTTGTATGGTCAGCACAATGCCCCATGCTGGACAGGGCTCTCGTGTGGTCAGCACAGTGCCCCATGCTGGACAGAGCTCTAGTATGGTCAGCACAATGCCCCATGCTGGACAGGGTTCTTGTATGGTCAGCACAATGCCCCATGCTGGACAGGGCTCTAGTATAGTCAGCACAATGCCCCATGCTGGACAGGGCTCCAGTATGGTCAGCACAGTGCCCCATGCTGGACAGAGCTCTAGTATGGTCAGCACAATGCCCCATGCTTGACACGGCTCTAGTATGGTCAGCACAGTGCCCCATGCTGGACAGAGCTCCAGTATGGTCAGCACAATGCCCCATGCTGGACAGGGCTCTAGTATGGTCAGCACAATGCCCCATGCTGGACAGGGCTCTAGTGTGGTCAGCACAATGCCCCATGCTGCACAGGGCTCTAGTATGGTCAGCACAATGCCCCATGCTGGACAGAGCTCTAGTATGGTCAGCACAATGCCCCATGCTGGACAGGGCTCTAGTGTGGTCAGCACAATGCCCCATGCTGGACAGGGCTCTAGAGTGGTCAGCACAGTGCCCCATGCTGGACAGGGCTCTAGTATGGTCAGCACAATGCCCCATGCTGGACAGGGCTCTCGTATGGTCAGCACAATGCCCCATGCTGGACAGGGCTCTAGTATGGTCAGCACAATGCCCCATGCTGGACAGGGCTCTAATATTATCAGCACAATGCCCCATGCTGGACAGGGCTCGAGTATGGTCAGCACAATGCCCCATGCTGGACATTGCTCTAGTATTATCAGCGCAATGCCCCATGCTGGACAGGGCTCTAGTATGGTCAGCACAATGCCCCATGCTGGACAGGGCCCGAGTATGGTCAGCACAATGCCCCATGCTGGACAGGGCCCGAGTATGGTCAGCACAATGCCCCATGCTGGACAGAGCTCTAGTATGGTCAGCACAATGCCCCATGCTGGACAGAGCTCTAGTATGGTCAGCACAATGCCCCATGCTGGACAGAGCTCTAGTATGGTCAGCACAATGCCCCATGCTGGACAGAGCTCTAGTATGGTCAGCACAATGCCCCATGCTGGACAGGGCTCTAGTGTGTTCAGCACAATGCCCCATGCTGGACAGGGCACTAGTGTGGTCAGCACAGTGCCCCATGCTGGACAGGGCTCTTGTATGGTCAGCACAATGCCCCATGCTGGACAAGGCTCTAGTATGGTCAGCAAAGTGCCACATGCTGGACAGGGCTCTAGTATGGTCAGCACAATGCCCCATACTGGACATGGCTCTTGTATGGTCAGCACAATGCCCCATGCTGGACAGGGCTCTAGTGTGGTCAGCACATTGCCTCATGCTGGTCAGGGCTCTAGTATGGTCAGCACAATGCCCCATGCTGGACAGGGATCTAGTATGGTCAGCACAGTGCCCCATGCTGGACAGGGCTCTAGTGTGGTCAGCACAATGCCCCATGCTGGACAGGGCTCTTGTATGGTCAGCACAATGCCCCATGCTGGACAGGGCTCTCGTGTGGTCAGCACAGTGCCTCATGCTGGTCAGGGCTCTAGTATGGTCAGCAAAGTGCCGCATGCTGGACAGGGCTCTAGTGTGGTCAGCACAGTGCCTCATGCTGGTCAGGGCTCTAGTGTGGTCAGCACAGTGCCTCATGCTGGTCCAGACCTGAGAATTATATGTATACACACACACACACACCACAGTCCAGGCCCTGAGACATATTTCACACACACACAGACACACACACACACACAGAACACATCCCAGACACTGAGACTTATATATTTGCACACACACACACCAGCCCAGACACAGAGACTTATATATTTGCACACACACACACACCACAGCGCAGAAACTGAGACTTATATATTTGCGCACACACACACACACACCACAGCCCAGACACTGAGACTTGTATATTTGAACACACACACACAAACACACACACACCACAGCCCAGACACTGAGACTTACATATTTGCGCACACACACACACACACACACACACACACACACACACACACACACACACACACACACACACACACACACACACCACAGCCCTGACACTGAGACTTATATATTTGCACACACACACACACACCACAGCCCAGACACTGAGACTTATATGTATGCACACACACACACACACACACACACACACACACACACACACACACACACACACACACACACACACACACACCACAGCCCAGACACTTGAGACCGAAATATATGCAAACACAAACACACACACACACACACCACAGCCCAGACACTGAGACTTATATATATGCACACTCACACAGACACACACACACACATCACAGCCCAGACACTGAGACTTATATACATGCACACACACACACACACACACATCACAGCCCAGACACTGAGACTTATATATATGCACACACACACACACACACACACACACACATACACCACAGACCAGACACTGAGAATTATATGTATGCACACACACACACACACACACACACACCATAGCCCAGACACTGAGACTTATATATATGCACACACACAGACACACACACACTCACCACAGCCCAGACACTGAGACTTATATATATGCACACACACAGACACACACACACTCACCACAGCCCAGACGCTGAGAATTATATGTATGTACACACACACACACACACACAC